>NC_134192.1:18539330-18839330 GCF_964188355.1 Buteo buteo
AGCCTGCATGTGAATAAAGCCTACCTGGTGAGTAAGAAATTGAATGTTTGTGTCTTTTGGCTGCTGTGAGGGTGGGTTTATGAAAGTAGAAAAACAACGCAAGTTTTCATCACAAGATCAAAAGCTAAGTCAGGTAGTGGCATCTGTCAGAAGATCACCTGCTATAAGACATTGCAGCCATTGTGCATGTTTCATTAAGAAATAATCCTGCAGTATTTTATAACCCCGATTCAGAATACCAAAGTATCAATGTCTTAAGAGTCATTGCAGAGAAAGAAACACAACTGAGAACTCCCTATTGTGTGAAGAATGCATTTACCCTTGGGAAGCAAGCAAACATCCTTGCCTCTCGAGTAAAGTATGTCAATAAGCACATTATAAAGTACTGACCCTGGAATATACCCAGTATTTTGGGCTTCGCTGAGTTGTTTCAGTCAAGAGGGAGAGTTGCTTGTATGAACTAGGTATATATATTCGGAAGAAGTCAGTTATACAGCAAGAGTACAGACAAAATTCTCTTTCTGTAAATCCAAAAGGAAAAAAAGAATCCTAAAAAGCGATCAAGAGTTTCTCGTTCAGAAACTCAAGCCGTTTTACCATTCAGGTCCTGTGTCAAAAGAAACTATTCTCAAGCTATTTTGGGGGCAATACTTGTACTCAACTGCTCTTGAGGTCTGATACACTTCTCTTCCACCCATCATCCTACTCCTGCATCTGCAACAAGGCTCAGGGAAATCTCAAAGTTTTTTGTAAGTCAGACCTCCCTGTGTTGCTCAGTGTTTTGGATGACAAGTCTGACTTCTTCAGCTATCCTAAAATTAAACAATGTATAACTACTCCCCTATTTAATATGAAAGAACAGTGGTCGGTAAAGAAACCTGCTTCACTGAGGTTTACAATGAAATACATATTTTTAACTCCTCAACATCCAGCAGCATGTCAACAGAGAGAAATTCCAAGTTGGAAAAAAATGGGCCCCTCATAGAGCAATTGAGGCGGTATTAGTGATGGAAACATTTAAATCATTGCAAAGTTCCAAATCAGACTTTCAAACCACTTATCTATATTCCTACTCAGGATACCAACACTAGAACATTATTTTATTCCAAGCTTTAGATACACCAGTACATCTGGGTCTGCTTACCATCCGTTTGCAAATTAAATGAACCAAGTTCCATTTTTCTTTCCAATCAAAAGGCCAATGGTGTACATAAGCATTTTCTTGTCGTGACACTGCCAGCTTCAACTGACCCACACCCTGCGATGCCCAGCCTTCCCCTGTTCCCAGAACACACTGGACCACAGTACAATTGGTTTTGGCACTGTATTCCAAACCAGATCAAGGTACGGATCCAGATTAAAAATAAACACTTTCTGGATCACTTGTGCCCTGTATCATTTCACTGATCTGGTTCACCACCTGCACCCCTGAGCAGTTTAGCGTCACAACAGACAGGGCGACATGGAGATGGATACAAACTGCTTAAGCCAGTACTGCCACCAAAAGAAATGTTTGTCAAACTACAGCTTTAAGATACAAGACAAATCCATTTAACAGCTTTTTAATGCCACTCTGGAAGACGTTTTCTCTAAGAATAGACTGTCAATATCCTATACACTCTTCAGTTCAGAAAGGTGGGGTTTTGTTTGTTTCCTTTAGCATGACAAACTATGCTCCTATTTCCACACTGTAAGGAAGAGGGAGCGACTCCCCGGGGTGTCAGCCAGAGGTATGTAAGATCAGTCCATTGCAGCTTTAGAGACTCTCCCATTCATTTGCTGGTGATGTCAATTCCTGACCGTGGCAGGTTGCTGTATATTGCAGTGCTATCCCTTCTGTTCCCCCCCTTCTCAGTCAGGCAGATACTGCTTTTTCTCATTGCCCTCTCATACGACTCCTTTATTACCCTGGTTGCACTGTCATTTATCCAAGTTTGGCCTTTCTCACATATCTTCCAATTGTCATCTGCAGTTTACAGTCACTGTTTCTGTGTTTGGAGGAAGTCAGTCTCAAATGTTGAACATTTTGCTATAGCAAGGTAATCTCTGCAGGGTTACTTACAGCTTCTGCTCTCAGTGCCTTCCAGAAATGTTTCTTTAATAACACACATAAATATTAAAGGAAGAGAAGGAAAATTGGGAGGAAGGTAAGGAGGGTTTTGTTATTTTTTCTGACCCAATTTCCATCCATCACTTCAATTAGGTTCTCAGAGACAGATGAACTTCTGCATTCTTTTTCCCTCCAATACCTTCTGTACAACTCCATATGGATCTTCAAAAAATCCTGTTTTGCTCAACCTTCCCTCCCTGTTCTCTGTCTGCATGAGTGCCCTATTTCTATTCCTTATTTCTTGGTAATTGTATTCAAACACTCTCTTTGTTCTTTGTTTGCTAACCTGCATTTTTTTTCCTCTAGTCAGCTTATCTCTTTTTTAGTCCTTTTGATTAAAGTTCTCAATTCATTTAGTATCTTTCTGTTTCTCCCCAGTCCTTCTAAAGTGAAACTATAAAGCACTGCAGGGAATGCTTGTATTTACCTCCCAATTCTCTTAGCCAGGCTTTCAGGCTGACTTGTGAGCTGTATACTACCACATCTTAAAAGTTTCCAATCCTCCACCGAGCCATTTTACTCTTCCCTTCCTGTTCTCCTCTGGCAATAGAAATAGCTTTACTTTCTACACCCATCATGGTCTTTTATAATTGTGATTTGCTGCTGCTGAAGTCCTTTCCTGATGATCAGATAAACTGAATAACCTGCACAATTTGGTGTGAACATCTCTGTGCACTGGCAGCATAACTGCGGCAGAAGCAGAGAGGTGACAGGTTGCTATACTGTGCATTTTTCAACGCACACATTATGTCGCAGTTTTTCATCTACTGTCTGTCTGAGGTAGCAAGGAAAGTGGAGGAGTGTTAGACTAATTCTCCTTGGATTTGTCTTACATTTTTAAACAAAAACTAGGGGAAGCAGCAAAGAAGTGTGCATCATTGTCAACTTGGTTTGATTTGGGCTTTTGTTGTTATTCCAAATGATCATTTTTTCTGTCTTCCACAGGCAACATCCTGGTTTGCAGCCTAGATGTGTTTCTACCCACCACATCAATACCACTGAGTTCATCTTTCCATTTTCACTGAAGTTGCTTAGTAACAGAAGATGAGGGGAAAGCGTGTCCAGACTGCACTGAAATGTCTTATCTTCAGGTTCATTGAAAAAGATGGACTAATGGACCACCAATGTGAAAACGTTGTTCACATTTGAATCAGTGGATCCATTTGATATTCCTCAAGGAGCTTTTAGAAGAATATTTTTGTCATTTTTCTTTTCAGCACATATATTTTTATGTGAATGCCCTTCGACTATGCCACATCTAAGAAATAATAAAGTATTGCCTTTTTTTTTTCTTCTCCCCCCTCCCCGCACAGCATTATGACCACTTTGGTAAATATAGAGGATGAGAGCTTCCATATTTTGGGCAGGCACCCTTTGAATCATTTCTTAGTATCATTTTGAAAGTGAACCTACAGTCTGTTAAAAGGACAGGCAATCTCAAGAATTTTTAATAGTGTGGACCTGAGCTTAATAAAGATACAGTCTCACGGATGAGTTCCCTCACTACTGTGATCCTGAGAACGATCTCCACTCCCACAGTGACTGTATAACATCATTCAAAAGCAGTACTGCATTAAGGAAGCGTGCAGGTGGGATTTTCAGGTCTTCAGCTGTGGTCTAACTCTGCAGTTCCTGAAGGAGAACAGTAAGAGCATAGCACTTCCAAAATCTATTACAAGATTTTTAATTATCTTTCAAGAAAATTTCCTATTAAAAAACCCAAACAACAAAACCCAAACAAACAAAAAGAAAGGTCATGCAGAAAGGTCAACAGACACCATTCTCAGTCACGAATCTCCATTCTAGATTTAGGATAGAGTCAGCTCGGGACTCTTCAGCAGAGCAATCAAAGCTGAATTTTACTCCCATGTCTTTCCCTTTGATCTTACACTAAGGAAAGCATCTCTCCTCCAATTTCTATCTTTACATAAACCCATTCCCTACAGAAACATCTCTTTTCTAGACGAGCTCATTGCATCCAAAGACAACAGCAGCAGCCATCAGAGCCACAAACCTAGATAGGAGTTGCTTCCTTTTTATCCTGCTATGCCCAGGGAAAAGGGGGAATAAAGCCTAGGGGTGTTGTGCTGGTTTTAACTGGCATAGAGTTAATTTCTTCCACAGTAGTTAGTATGGGGCTGTGTTTTGGATTTGTGCTGAAAACAGTGTTGATAACACAGGAGTGGTTTTGTTACTGCTGAGCAGTGCTTACACAGAGCCAAGGCCTTTACTGCTCCTCACAACCCCCACCAGCGAGGAGGCTGGGGGGGGGCACAAGAAGTTGGGAGGGGACACAGCCAGGACACCTGACCCCAACTGGCCAAGGGATATTCCAGACCATAGAATGTCACGCTCAGCATAGAAAGCTGGGGGAAGAAGAAGAAAAGGGGGATGTTCAGGGTCACGGTGTTTGTCTTCCCAAGTAACCATTGCGCGTGATGGACCCCTGCTTTCCTGGGGATGGCCGAACACCTGCCTGCTGATGGCAAGTGGGGAATGAATTCCTCGTTTTGCTTTGCTTGCGTGCATGGCTTCTGCTTTCCCTATTAAGCTGTCTTTATCTCAGCTCATGAGTTTTCTCACTTTTCCAATTGTCTCCCCATCCCACTGGGGGCAAGTGAGTGAGCAGCTGAGGGGGGCTTAGTTGCCGGCTGGGGTTAAACCATGACGAGTGTGTTTTTCCACTCCCTGCAGTGACAGCCCACGTGCACTCACCACCAGCCCCAGCGGAAAGACCAGCAGAGGGTCGAGGGCAGACAGAGCGGAGCTGGCTGCACGAACACTACAGCTGGGCAGCCTACTAGTGCAGATGCTGTGCCCCCAGCATGCAGAAAACTTAGACAACTCCCTGTACTATATATAAAGCCAGCTGCAATTTGGAGCTCTTTATGTATGTGTAGTGTGATGGCAGTAAATGGCTCAACCCATAGTGTGAGTTATATACTTCGATTTCCTTGTGATATTACTGCATGAACAACCTTTGCTAGTTCTTGTTGTTCCATACCCGTATCATAAAAGGCTTCTCCTACTCACACAGATGAAAGTGGGTGATGGGAATAAATACTGAATATATGCTTGAATGTACGAGACATGTAACTATTACAAACACAGCTTTTCATTTATCTGTTAACAATGAATAATAAACAGCACTTTTTAAAAGATGAGTGCTGGGTTCAGTTTTGGATATATTTTTGTTTTGAAAAGGAGAAATATGTCTGTATATCATTACAGAATACTTAAGGTCTGTGTGAGACTACCTCTTGATCATTAGTTTGTTTTTTATTTTTATGTTTGAATCTTAAGAGAAAATGTGTTGCTGCTCCACAGTACTACTTATTCAACATCCTCAAATCCCCAAGGCAAGGAGTTTGGTTAGACACAAGATGGCAGAGTACAGATCATAATTATACTGAAAGGGAAGTTTTTTAAAATTCAAGATAAAAAAATGTGATATGAAATACACAATTTGACTAAGAACTTAGAAATGGATGGTCAGGATCCTACAGGAATATCTTTAAATGCTTAAGGGTGCATTATGCAAGGCCTTGCATTATGCATTTATCATTACTCCCAACCTCAGTATCGTAGCAGAAAATATGTGTGATAACAAAATACTCCTATAAATCCTAGCAAACTGTTGACACTTCTATTACATGTGTCCCTCTGGAGTTTTCTAAAATTCTTTAGAAACTATAGCCTATATGTTGCAGAATAATTGTTATATCTGTACTGAGATTACAGAAGTAGTTTTATTTGATAAATACATCTAAATTTGGCCCAGTTAAGAAATTGCCTGATCTGAAACTTAGTCATACTTATAAACCACACAAAATCAAACACCCCTCAGTGCAAAGTGTTGCAACACACAGATTAGGACAGGAATCAAAGATACTGAAAATAGGTGAAACTAAAAGGAACAAGGATATTAATGTGATACAAAAATAGCTTGAGCCTGTACTTTCTTCTTTTCCAAAAAGTCTCAAAGATTCTTAAATGTCTACGCACACATACTAAGAACAGAAACATCTGCAAAAGTTAAGCCAGCATTATGCTCAAATCTGTAACATGGCTGAAAGAACCGGCTCACGCCCAGGACGCAGTCCTGCCTTTTCATCCTCTGCCATCCAGCACCTAAGCTGTGATCCACTGTATTGCAGGTTGCTCGACACATTCACAAGTGTAATAAGATTCTGTAAAAAGAACTAGACCATGTCCCAAAGGGATGGAAAGAAAGAGAGAAAAAAATGTGAACAATAAAATTCCATTGTAGATACTTCCAGCTTTTCTGTATTTTTCCCCAATCTCCTCATCTTTAACAAGGGAGGTTCCCTTCTTGTTTTGTGTGCTTTGTAAATAGTAGCAGCCATTATTTATTCAACATATTTGCCTTTTGTAATGTTGGCTTTAATTTTTAATATTCACACTGATATTCTTCTTCAATAGTGTTGCGTGCAGGGGCATATCTGTTTGTATTTATTCATTAGTGTGTTGCTAATTAAATATGTGTTTCATTAAACTTGTTTAAAAAAAGGAGAAGTTGAGAAGAATGAACATACTGAAGTACAACACCCCAAGGCTCTGAAAAAGCTTCCACAGCTGAGTTGTTAAAAGTAACGTGGGCAGCAGGAGTGTCAAAAGCATCTAATGTTTTCTGCACAGTACCAAGTTTAAACAAAATGCGTGTGCTAAAGGTAGCAGGTGAAGTTAACGTGTATCTGTCTACTTTGAATATTCATGCCTGGGAATCAAAGCGCTTCAGTTACTTTTCCTCTGGCTGCTCCCCTGGCTGGCTTTTTGCCACATGCATTATTTTCTTAGAAGATTCCTTTACAAAGATGTACAGAGATACATCACGCATAAATGAGCATAAAGCAATCGCCTGCTTTGACTATCTTTGCATGGTGAATACTAAGGAACTGTTTTTCTCTTCAAAGCCTAGAAGCTCAAGTCCCTGCCCAGCTTCTTAAAAGCTGCTGAATCTTCAGTGTTGCCCTCTGACATCCCAATCCAGCAAACTCTATTCTGACACATTTGGATGTCCCTGCTAGCTACGCAGCAGTCACTACATGCTTTCTACAGCAACGCGGCCCTGAAGCACAGCAAATGCAGCGATGGAATAGCTCGATGATAACCTTAAATTTAGGATGGGCACACGCTGAAACTCAGGGCACCAACCTGCAAGGGATATTTTACTAGTTTTTGATCCTGTGGCTGGCTGAACTTTCACAAGTAATTCTGTTGAGCTTTGCCATGGGACGCTACGCCCACTGATCCTGCCTTCACTAGCTTACCGTTCTAGCATGACAGCTGACAGTGACAAGTTTTAGGGAAAAATGAAATCTGCTCTTCAAGTGTGTGAACACTCCTGTGTTTAAACTATCACCACATTAAAACCCTGGTGCCAACACCACTGGAACAGCCTGTTAAATAGCTCAGATCAGATACATGGGATACTCCCAAAGACAAGGTGTTCGGTGAGTATCTGATCACATGAACTGGATGGAAAGGAAGACATCCTGAGATGGTAACTGCAGCTACACAAAGGCTGTATTTACCACTCGGGAGAAAGAGTGGGAAAACAAGCATGCGACTGGCATGGGAACACACACACCAAGCTGAAGCACCAGGAATTATGACATGAACTCAGCGTATCAGAGATTTGCAGGAACATTATAGAAATCTGTAGATCTTGCTGTAATGGCACGTAAAATGAAAGGATATGCATGGAGAATCATCAGTTTATCCAAAACAAAAGGGTAGGCAGATGAGAAATTTTTCAGAAGGAATATTTATCATGCATTTACCACAACTACTAACAGACAGATTTGATGATGGTGGACACAGAGAGAATGACCTGGGTGCTAGATGAAGTCAAATGGTACCAGCTACAAAAATGTGCTTTTTAGAAGGAATAATGATGGCTTCAAGAAAACAGAAATAAAAGATAAGTTTTAATAAAAGGTCTAGGGCATGAAGCGAGTCTGTTGCAAAAGATTGCAAAAAGATAGTTGTAACAATCTCAGCATCTGTGAAGAATGAGCTTGGAAGGGTACTGTACATGATAATATATACTAGAGTGCAAGGAATGATAAACAGAAGAAATATCAAGAGTGTGCAGAACAGACAGAGTGAAGAATGGCACAGAACAAAAAGGTTTAGAGATAAACAGAGTTATGGAGCAGATGCAGAACACAAAGTGCAAGAATGTCATTCAGCTCCACTGTCACAGCTGCACTGGCAGATGGAAAAATACAAATAAGATATAAAACAATGCTCTAAGATCCATCAGGTGTCTGTTCCACGGTTACAATGGTCCTAAATGCACCGGTTTAGTTTTCAAAAAGAATCAGTATTTAATCTCCAAGTATTTAAACACAATATGTTCTGTGAACATATAGATAAACAAATGCTTCTCACACATGAATTTACTCTGCTTAGCCATTTACTTCTGTCTTGCCCTCAAGGATTTGGACAGCAGTAGGATCCAAAAGAAAAATAATGAGATAAAAGTTACAGATGATCACACAAAAAAGGGATGCCTTGGTCTTTATTTGTAGCCAATTGATCCCTATAAACAGCAGTTGGCTGAGACAGAAAACCAAAAAAAATTAATTCAAATTTAGGCATATTTAACAACATATGGAGTGTTTTCGTTCAACTGGAAGATTAAATTTTTATTATTATTTCATCAAACTTTAACTATCATCTGGAAGAAGTAACTTGTTTTCATTATTTCCTTAGGATATTTAATTCTTTTACAGTAAAATATTAATGTTCAATCATGTATATTTTCCTCCTGTTTCTCATTTTCTCCAATTTGTGTCCATTTAAATGTTAAAATAACAGAATTAAATAACTTCTTCCTTAGTGTTTAAAGACTATTTCCATGATGAAATAAAATTTATTTACCACTGCATGTTTATTGTACATGAATAGGCTGAAACAGAAACTCTTCCTCAAAGACCTTATAATCTACTGCATACAGGGGACAAAAAGGGCAATTTGATAATGGACAATAGTTTAAGTGACATTATCTGGGCTATTTATAAGAGAAAGGTAAAGACTGCTTAAGACGTGCTGTAAAATCCTAAAGTCACCTCAGTGTCTTTACTGATCTCACTGGACCTGATTTTCTAGGCAGAATTTATGGAAGAATTTAATGAAAAACAGAGAAGTTACTCAGTAAACAAGAAAGAAAGATCGTTCGAGATATGAACTAATTATCTCAGAGACAGATCAAGATAAAGAAATAAAGGTCATATTAGGAAGAGGGATGAATAGATCAAGTGAAATAGCACAACAAAAGGTTGTAAGAATGAGAAGACAATTTTCAGTGATGAACAGTACTGAGGAATCTGTGGAAGGAGCGAGAACAAAAGGAGGAAAGAACAACTGAAATGGAAACAAAACAATTTGTGCACATCCGTAGGGGTAGCAAAGGAGACTCAGATTGGAGGAGTATAATTAAGTCAATATATAGATTCCAGGCTAAGATACGAATAGAATGAAGGAAAGAAAAACAAACCATTATAAATGTCAAAGTTAACGTAATATTTACAAGATAGACAGTAAGGAATGGCTGGATCAACACTGCAGAGATAAAGATAGAGGAAGTAGGTGATAAGATCAGCTATAAAGATGGTAACATTCAGATAGTGACAAAATAGCAAACATGATTTCAAAGTGATAGTTCAAGAAACTGGATGACAGGTCAAGAAAGGAGATAGTTATTTAGGATTCATCTGAATATGACTATTGGCTATGTCATTCATGCATGCCACAGAAGTCAGGAGAGAGCTAGAGGCAGAGTAATTTGACTGTAAACACCAGAAATTACTCTTCTATCATTACCATACTAGCAGAATTCCCCCTACAAGCTAACTGTGGCAGCCTATCAATTAAGTTCTGAACTGTCAGCTTAAGAAACTGAAGTAATGGTTTCTTAGATTATTTTTGGATTCTACTTGACTGTGCTACAGATGACCTTAACATAGAGAGGTATATTAATTCATACAAAAAGTAACTACTGATAGTGACATAACCTGCGCAATAAACAGTCAATCTAAATTAATATTATGCAACTTCTGTATAACTACAGAATTTAAGTATTGCAGATATGGAACAGGGTGCTGTAGTATTAGTCAAAGTACAGATACAGAACTGAAGTCTAAAAACTTTTCTAAAAAATTAAACACAATAGCAACACATCTTCATCTAAGTACAACAACACTGACTAATCTACCACTGCTTATCAATCTTCAAAAGCACTTATTACTCCACAATTCATTCTCTGATTCTTTATCATGCCTGATATAAAATGGAAACAAGAAACTATTTTGATATCAGTATTCTGAAGAGTATTTATAATTATTCTATATTGTTATTTCTAAAAATCAGGGAGGTGTTAAAATGTTAGAATTTATCATTCTTTAGTTATGAGAAGTAAAACCATAAAGTCCAGAAGTAGTCTAGATTTGCCACAGCCTCCTGCCAAAATACTATAGGATTAAATTATGGATATCCCTATATAGAAGCAAGGACATCACCCCATTTCTATTCTGCTGCTGACATCAAACACAGGGCAAATACTAACACTGTGGTTTCCCTCACCAACAAGCCCCTTCCTTCACTTCCCATAAGTGAATGAGCAGCCACACTGCAGTACCAGCTCCTGGTCAGTACTGGTTTCATGCCAGTGCAGAGCTCTGTACCTGCAGCAGATTCTTCTGAAATCAGTGAGCATCGCACCGCTTGAAAAAACCAAAGAATAGAAATTTTTGCCATTCAGTTAATCCTTAAAACACACCTTTCTAAAATGTATACTGAAAATCTTGCAAGGTTCAAATAACTGGGGGAATGAGCTTGATGCCTCTCACTGCAACCACTTCCATTTTACTGTCTGCCCCATCTCCAAGAATTCACCAGTTATCTTGTCTCATACACAGGTAGTAAATCCCTGGGGCACTCGGCAGAGGTTTTGCTCCAGTGCTTGTAGCACTCTACACAGTGAGATTGTGGTCTGTTTGGGGGACTCTTTAAAGTACTAATACAAATGGCTGAAACCAAACCAACCCCCTTCCAACATTATCTAGAATGTGCCAATGAACATTTGGATATAAAATCAATGCCTAAAGCTTTGAGCCATCTAAATCATGGAGATGTTGGTACATAATCATCCCTGGAACCACACACATGAGAACACACACGCTTCATTCATCTAATTACATCAAGATACCTGTAATGTGACATGTTAAAACAATAAGATTATTTGAATGCTACCTCTGTTGAGTATCATATGATTTATACCTTTATTTCAGTTTTGAGTGAAAATCTCTCTCTCCTTAGTGCTACATATATTAAACCAAAATCATTATTTGCTTTCAATCCCTGCTAGTAAAGATAATGTTATTCCACTTATTATAATGAAGTTAAATGCTTCAAAAAGTCTTTCATGTGGCAACATCATCTGTGTGCTAAGATGAAGTGTCCATATCTACCACTTCAAAAAGCATTTTCCTTGCTAAGGATACCCACTGACATATGCCCTGCGCAAAAACCCCCCTTCTCATTTCCTGGAAACGGAGCGTGGTGCTTAGTGAAAAACTGTTCACCACCCATCCAACTCACAAAAACATATCTAATGTTTGAGTACAAAGAAAAATGACAACTGCACTAACATGATTTCAGTGCATCTAGTGTTCATAAAAAAATGACAATTTCAAGCTGTCACGCCGGTGAAGAATTCTAAAATTGCTGTTGATGCACCATGTAACCAGTGAACAGGTGCTAGAAATGATTGGAGCGCAGTTCATATTAAATAGAGACCTTTGGAAAAGAAAGATACATTCTGCCAGGCAAATTTGGAGAGGTTCAGCTGATAACGCATATTTATGAATACTGGCAAGCAATGGCAAAAGAACAGGAGGTAGAAAGAAAAAAAAAAATCTTGGATGAACACAGTGATATCACAGCAGAAAAGCAGACTGTTTCTCCACTGAGAGATTACAGCCATACACTGTACAGGATGGTCAAACCTTTAATAATAACAATGACACAGCATGAAAAAACTTCCCTCTTGAAAAGAAAAACCAGCCACTGTATTTAATGAAAATCCTATTTTCCTAACTTTATTGGTATCTGAAGGACAATCTAGGTGCTTCGAGACACCCCATGGCCATTATATCACAGGAGGTTAAATGGAATTACCAATTCTTCAGCAACTTCTCTCTTTTTACTAAACTCAACAGCTTAACAGATTCAACTACAGATCCAAAACAAAGATAGCCAAAGGTGTGTAGAAAGCTGTTTCAGCCAGCGTGTAAAACAGTGGGAAGCATTTGGCAGGTTTTAATCTAGAACTAAGACAGTCCCTTCCAAAGAAACCAGACAGTTCAATGCCCCTTTTTTACTTCTCAGTCTCTACAGCTTCTACCAGCCTGCCTTTGCCAGAGTTACTGCAATGTTGGGGATAGGGGTGTAGAGGGATTTGTGAGGGATGAAGAGAGAAAAGGTATTAACAGTTAGAAATAAAAATCAAGCAAGCTCATCCAGCTGTTGGAAGTGGAACTTAAATGGCTGATATCAAACATCCTCCATCTTATTAGCTCCTTCTACAAAGCGCCTACAAGACATAAGTAATCTGGCATGTGTGTGCTGTACCTGCTAACCTCCGTGAAAATTGTGCAGAGCTCTAAAACATACCACATATGAGTTGGGTGCCACAGTTGTGCCACTTTGATGTATGGGTTTACATTAGGCAAACAGGACAGAAAAATAGCTACAAGGAAAAAGATCATTTCCTATGTTCTTTCCTGGCATTCTGACTCAGTGTGTTAAACCGCCTCAGACTATCAGGTTGCAGAAGCCAGCACATGGCTGGGTGCAACAGGTAGTACCTACTCACTAGTTTTCATGTGCATATGGATCTGAAAAAGGCAAAACCAAATTCCCCATCCATCTATCATACACAACCACAGCCAGATAGTCTTCTACAGCAGATAGGCAGGTATAAATTCCACCTCAATCCTTGGTCAGCTGCAGTATTTTACTCCTGTAATTATCCTATCCTAGACAATAGCTGCAAAAAAAACCCCTCCTTTCTGAAATCCCCTGACAACATTTGCCTTCATGACCTTTTGGTTTAGTTAATTCCAGATCGTGACTGTTGCATAAACAAGCTGTTTTCTAATATAGAATTGCTCACCTTTATTTCAGTGGCTGAATCCTTGATTCTGTATTGTGGCATGGCAGAAGGTAGGGAATGATCTGATACTGTGGCAATGAAAGTGCTGATCAGATCTTATCAATTTTGTATTTAAGTCAACTGCCTCTAAATAAATCTAAATTTGCATAACTTTTATTCTTCTAGCCTTTTATAAATGCAAATAAAACATCAGCATTTGGGAAACCGAAGAAAGTTAACAAAGATACCCTTGGGAAAGTCAAATACTGCCAGTTCCTTCTCTATGCCTGAATTTTTCCCCTTTCAGACAGCCACATTGGAGAGCATTTTTCCAAGCCTAAGACACATGAGTTTGATTTCAGGAGCAACTGTGGAGAATCTAGAGAAGTTTCCAGTGAGATCTAGCTCACAAAACGTGTATTCAGAGCTCAACTTACGCAAAGTTTCTGCAAACTCAGGGCTTCTGGGTTTGAACCCATCCTTAATGAGAACGAATCCTTCAGGTATCCCCTACTACTGTTGAAATTTTGTTCTAGGTTAGCAGAAAAAGAAGATATGTATATGACTTTAGCAGACTAAGGAATACAAAAGTGGCTTGTAACTGATATGACAGACATGAGTGACAAAAGTCTTGCATCCAACAGCCAGATATCAGGTTTTGGGTTCTACAGAAATGGTATTTGTTAATACCTTAACCGTCAGGCCACATGCAGGTGTAGTGAGAAGCATGTTTCTCGTTTCATCCAATGATCTACACAGGATGTCACAAACTATTGCAATGACTCGTGCAGCAAAGGCAGGAAAACAAGGATCTGTTAAGATTAGTAAACGTATTGGTGGGATAAAGACAAAACAGATATTGAAGTGGCAAACAGAACACAAAGGAACAATGACCTTAACGGAATCACACACACACACACCCTGCTCCAAGAGAGGCTCTTCTACTAATTATACGTGTATTTTGCTAATGTGCTGAGAGAGATGAATGTAGAGAACCCAATCACTCCGCTCTATCTGCTTCTCAAATCTTTCAAAGGTCAAAATAAAACTGGAAGTAATGTAAAATGTCCTGCTTTTACTCTTCTGTCCCCAGTGACATTTTGGAATCACGTGCTGAACCAAGCAGCTTGCCACAGAGTGTACTTAGCCATGTCTCCACAGAAGGGAGTATATGAAAAAGCACTTAACATTGACCTATTTGTGCTCCCATTTTAATCAGCTGGAAAACACAGGATGGTCAAAAATGGATGCATCTGAAAGTCCTACCTGTACACATTAACGTTACAAAAAGTTAGCTGTGAATAAGTAATACTGGTAACTCTGCAGTGGTCTCCTAAGGCTCCATTCTCCCCAAAGAGATGAAGTTACCATCTTTGATTCTCAGATTCCCTAGAGTAAGAGAGAGACTTGGACAACAGAGGAAGGGCAGAAATACAGAGGAAGGAGACACCTGAGGAAATACGTGTGTTAAAACAGGCGCAGTAAAGCACATAGGTGTGTGCTGCAGAGCAGATTACAAGTTCTACGCTAGAGGTGACTGCCCTTAAACTGAGTGAGAGAGATACTGTGGTATCTCAAGATGCAAGGTGTATCCTTTAATACAACTGCATTTGCATTTTTAAGACAAATCCTGACTTGAGTAGGAATTGCTTGTTTGCTTAAGTATGACTTCTTATTTTCAAATAAGGCTTTAAACTTTCTTTGCCACAAGCCTCCCCTCCCTCTCTTTGTACTTTATATGCTGTACAGCATGCAGTTTTGGTTTCCTGCTGAATTCACACTTTTTGTTTGCTTATATATTTCAAGATCTCAATCAATCATGTTGTCAAAACAGTCTTTTTGTATCATCTACCTACCACCACTTGTCATTAGAGATGTTTAAAGCTCCACTGCTGTAGAGAGTCTGATTTACACTCTGACATCTCCCACACTGAGCTTATTATAATTGTCTATAAACTGCCCTTTCACAAGCTTTAATTAGGAAATAACAAATGGTTCAGGAGCATGCTGTTAGGCAGTTTATTCTTTCTAAATTCAGTATTTCCACTGTACTCTACTGATCACAATGTCATGCTATGCAACAATCATGTTGATTTCTAAATTTTTACTTTAACATTTAAATCTCTTCATGACCTTTTCCCTTCTACTCCTCCTTCTCCTCTGCTCAAATACATTTTACAGCTTTCTGAATTGTTCTAGATGCAATATTTCTAAGCTGAAACAGGAATAAGCTAAAAATAAGTACTGCACCATCAGAAAATGTTTATTTTATTAAAGGCCCACTGGAGAGGTGACTTTCTTGGTTACACACAGTACTCTTTGCATTCTAATACACCACTATAGCCTTACAATTTCACTGAGGACTTTAATAAAATTCTGAGATGAATTATATTGTTCAGTGGCTTGGAGTCACAAATTCCAGAAAAGGTTATATAGTTCAATTAACTAGTCACCACATTGCCAGAGCTTATTTTATACAGTAAAATTAACACTGGGGAAATGCATCTATAGCAGCTGCTGCGGACCACAGTGTTATATCAAACAAGGTCTGAAGAGATAATCAAGCAGATCCCAAAATAAATGGAGGAGGAAGTTCTAAAGGTTGAACATGAATGCAAGCTTTCAGATGCATATCTATGCATCTCTTGTTTGCAAAACTTTGTTTTCCATGTCTATAAATGGAATAGTTTATTTAGAGGAAAAGATGATTTGAACTTCTCTGATACAAACACTCCTGTGCTACCTATTTCCTCGAACTTAACAAAAGAATGTGGTTTAGTATTTATGAGGAATAGTCACAGCCTAGTCCACCTGCAATCAGTCACTGCTGTTTTGCAGAGGAATAAAGACTTCTAAACAGATTCATCACTAGAATCGCCTAACGATATTTCTATTCTAAAACCTTGTTTCACTGCACAGCACTGATTGCAGCAACAAAAGGTTTGAATGGGCTCAAGATATTTCTCTAACTTGCTCAGATGCTATTTCTCATCTGAGAACTGGTTATTGTTCAGTTATGTAGTCCCCTTCTCTTCAGTGCCAGGTCAGACTACTTCAAACCACTGTTACGATTGTTTTGGAACCAAAACAGCAGAGGAATGCATATTTGGTTCAAATGCCTTTTCCTTAGTATTTCACAACCACTAGGTACTGTCTCGTGTGTAAGAAGCTTCTGCACAGCTTGATGCCCAGCTGCATGTGGTGGCTGGGCTCTCCAGTTGGCATGGGCTCTCCAATGGCATTCTGCTGCCACAGGCACTTTTGGAAGGAAAAGTAGAGAAAGCATTAGGAGTTTTAATATTTTCAGTAGTCCTCCAGTCGAGCTTAGCCTCAGCAAAGACATAAGAATTAGCATGCATATATTCATGGAGAACTAGGCAGCAAGAAGCACAAATGCCAATGAAGAGCATGTAGGCTTCCATGTTGTCTTTTATAGCAATATTCACACTAGGGACAAAAGCGTATGCATTGCACGCTGATAACTTGTTGAGATAAAGATGCTGAAACAGCAACTTGCTTTGTCAATCCCTGACAATGTAGAATATTCCCCTGCTCGATAACTGATACTGTTTTCCTCCATGAAGACATGTCTTGGGGTCTGTTCATAAAACCTAAAATCTGGCTCTATAATGGGCATTTTGCTGAGTTTCTTTCTGTGATTTTCATACAGTAAAAAATATATATACAGAAATACTAATACAATACTTCATTAAAACCACCATACAGCACTTTCCTTTATAATACACAAATATGCACTTATTTGACATATGAAGATAGATGCATTATTATAGAAGCAGTGTATGGGAGTGCACTGTTGATCAAACTAAGCCTAACCTGTTGAAAATTGTATTTCTGCTTTGTTAGCTCCAATCATTCATCAACTTGCACACAAATTCAGTGAACATCTTTCTCAAAGGGTTCTTCAGGGAACAGAATACATAGCATGTTTTAAAAAGTGATATATTTTGTTTTAATAAAATGTTTGGCTTTGTGTACATAGACTGATACACTCTGTCAAAATGTGTTAGATCCCTAGATAACTGCATAACACCAGAGTATTATTTGACACATTTTTGAAGTCTATTTTTATCTATTATTTTATTTATGTTTGGTGCTAGGTTTTATTTTTATTTATTCACATTTGTTACTTTCAAAGTTTAGTCCTGGCATTTCATCTGTGCATACTGTGTACTTTTGGCATGCTCAAAGGGAAACTGTTAGGATTGGTCCGTGTAATATTTGTGCTACCCCATGCATCCCATAGGACGTGGATCTAAAATGGTGTAATAGAGTTAGGTTGAGAGAGGGCCAGATTCAACTGTGTGCTGAATGACTTCCAAAGGATGGTAATTTTCCACTTTCCAGGAATGTCTTCATGTTGCAGATAAAGAACTAATTTCCATTCCTTCTAGATCTGACTCAAACTCTCATTTACTTATAAGGCCTATTTTAAAGCCTGTTTTTGTCTAGGTTTTGTGATACTAAGTGTTATTATTCTTCTACATAAAATAAGTGAGAGTGAATATCTCAAGTGTGAATTATTCTATATCAAAACAAGATGTAGTGAACCAATATGGAAATTATTTGTTCCCAAAGTTCCAAAGAATAAAAATAATGATGGAATTTTTGCATTCTAATAAATAACTGATTAGTTACCACTCTTTATAATCTATCTGCTCTGCAGAATGTTCTGCCAGATTGAGTTTCCCAAGGCAAAAATACAGTTCTAGCTTATAAGTAATTTCCTGAATCCACAGGAACACCTATACAGAGGTTACAGGCAATAAACCATCTCACAGAATTCTGGAATAACCTTTCTTTTTACAACTGGAGTTTTTTGCTCTGGTCTGTTTTGGCAGACGGACTCTGACTGCAACTATCATTTCCTGAATATCTTGCTTACTCCTCATTACAGTACATATGCTTTTTTAGCAGGAAGATTTATTATACTAGCAACAATACTTTACAAAGTCCAAGAAGCAAAATTCAGCATCATTTGGAAGGATCCATCTGCATCAGTTTAAAGGGCCACAAATGGCCAAATTCTGTAAATGCTCTATGTTGAGACTACTATGTGAAATCCAAGACGAGTATAACAAACTCAAAGGGGACTCTCTTAGTGTTCAGAAACCCATACTATTTTAGATACACAATTTAACCCAAACAGTATCACTTGTAAATTTTTGTATTACTCTCTATACTATTCCAGTAATTTGCACTGAGAAATCCCTATTTTTAATATGTAAACAAATGGAAGAATCTGAAAAATTTCCCTTTTATTTCATTCTAATATTCAACTGCTCCTTCATATTCAGAGTTCATATCCTCAATTCCTCAAAATCCCTTTCTTACAGGTGAACAATGACAGCTTGACAATGCATGTATTTCTGCCATATATTACAATAATAGCACATTCTTTCTGTGAATGCATGTATATCTCAAAAGTCCTAAATGAAGTTTCTCTGCGTTATGAAGGTACATAGACTGAACTGTACATCAGATGTACGTCTGTTCCTCCCAAATGCACAACAAAGGCTCTGGATACATAATGTACAACAGCTGTCACAGATGTAATGCCTGCACAGAATACTTCAGACAGATATGTGCACTAGTATTCACTATAGCAGATGTACTGTTTATTGTGAAATTTATCTGAAAAAGTAGCTTTTGTAAGTGAAGAACTTCCTGCCTTTCAGTATATGTAAGGTAGAGAACAGATGCACAAACCCATTCCCTCCGTGGGTGCTTTTAAGGCTATCAAAAATTCCTTCCAGGAATTCAATTTTCTGAAAGGCAGTAAAAGCATAGAGAGGCTTAGAATTCAAGATAACATGAGAGCACGAAAATATGGTGAAGTGTCTGAAAACACTGAAAATTTAATGGATTCAAATAAAGTGCGAGAAGGAGGCAGGGATATTATTTTCCTGTGATCTTTGTTTTCTTCCCTCATTTTTCCATTCTGCTGTGCAGTTTCAAGCACAAGTACGTATAGTCCTAATTAGAGTTCGAAACCTTCATGGGGAGGAAGAGCTGTGCCAAATGACACCACAAAGCTTCAAATCTGTAAGGCTAAATACCCCCATAAAGTTGTAGTTAGATATGTCTGCACAGTCTTTTGCAGAGGGATGCGAGCTCACTGGTTGTGAGCTGAAGAAAAGCCACATAGCAGTGACATTAAGCTCAAGTTAATAAGACCTGCTGGGAGGTATTTGCTGCAAAGGAAGAGGTAGACGGGCTCGCTCTTTCTGCTTCCAATATGTTCCATGTTGACTTTACGAGCTTTTTAAACAAAAAAAGCACAGAAGTTTTGGTGGGCCACGTGAGGAAATCATATAGTAGCTAAACAGTAGCAGAAGGGCTGATGGCTGTAAGGATCAGGACCAAAGTCCTAAATGAGTGGCAAATAAGCACTGAGAATCAGTGGAAGGTACTAAAATGTCAGGATGCTGAAAACTAGATGGATTACAGAGCCCATCGGTTTTGATAAATAGCTCTCTTGAAATAAAGCTGTAATACCTTATTGGATAAAACACTAGTTGCTCTTCAGCTGAACAAACAGGTCAAGTACATGTCCAGGCAAATATCTATTCTTCAACATTAAAGAGAGAGTTGCAACTCCGTTTCTTCTCTCTGTCAGTTTGCTTTTGGATCCATTTTGACTTCTTCTGTACTTGTGGGGATTTAAGCTGGATGTATCAGAGCTGGAAGAACCATTTAACTATGTCTCAGTAATGTGTGTATACCACATTCAAAACTGGATTATTGATTGGAGTCATTTCTGATGTATATTTACACCTTGCACAAGGAACACAGTCCTGTTACCATTGATTAAGCAAATATACTAGTTTATTAAATAATACAAATCCAGAGAAGGGCTCACCGATTCGTGGTTTAGCACTCACAATCTATTTATCCTGCCAAAATGACACATTTCTAAGGATTTTACACCTAACTGAACTCTGCTATTTTTTCTAGGGGTTTCTATGATACCCCAGCTATAGTAGGTAAGATTTATAAGAGCACACAATATTTTATATTTATGTCATATCTTTCATCCTGAGATATTTCAAAATCTTAAATTAAATTATAATTTGGACAAAGATAATTTATTACACCTCTGTAGTACAGTCCTATTCTATGGTGGGATGTACTAAACATTATTTCAAAGACCACAGTGCACCAGGTTTGAGAAAGAAAAAAAAAATAATTCCTGAAATGGCTGTTAATCTAAATGCAGATTAATATCAAGAGCAAATAATTTGGGTATATAGCTTGCTTTCAGGATTGACTAAGGAAGTCCAAAACAATTTCTCACAGGCTGCTAAATGCCAGTTGGTGGGGGGCTTTTTACTTATTTGTTTGTCTTTTATATGAAGAAAGACTTTTGCCTACCTGAGCTAGCCCAGAACTGTCAGCTGCTCCACAGTTCCTGCAAAAACCACTGAGATGTCCAGATCCTGAGAAGTATTTGAAATTAATATTTGAAACCATCTGGTCAAGAAAAATATACTGAAGCTTGACAAAAAACAAGTGGCAGGAGACAGAGGTGTAATTAATTCAATTTTAGTACACACACAGAGGCAATACTAAGGCATGACTAGGAAAACCAAGAATTTAATTTCTCTGTTCCAAACTTTCTGCCACTCTCTAAGAATAACTATGACTACTGCTGTCTGAAAATGCTTTCAGCAAAAGCCTTAACGTTCCAAATGATCCTGCAAATCTCATTTCTGTATGCTTTTTAAGTTGTTTAGTTCTGAATCAGCAGTCTAAAAGTGTGTTTAAACACTGCAGGTAACCATTTCCCATGGAACAAATAGGGAGGAAATCAGGTTACAGCGAGGGCACCCAGCAGGACTCTTCTACTGTCTACTCAGTGTCAATGTAAACTGATTCCTTTAAGAAAGACACTCAGGGAGAAGTGAACAGATTGTGGGAAACATGTTCTGCATGCAAGAAAGAGCAAAGAGATGGAATGCTGGATACTATGAGATAATTATGCACACGGAAAAAAAGAAGAATCAGACAGGATAGCAACAGAATAACAATATTTCAGGAGATGGGAGCTGTACAAACTAGGCTGACTTGCAGCAGCACAAAGCAGATAATAGATGAGCATTCTCTCCTTCACTTCTGTGCTCACTTACTAATTCTTTCATGCAAAATAACTGCCACATTGCAAGCTTCTGGTGGTTTCTTTATTATTGTTCAGGTTAGTAAAATTACTGTTTTTGCCAAGCATTCAGTTACGAACTAAATAAGAAACATACTACAGAGAACCATAAATGTTTATGCATTAAAATAAACCACTTCCAGACTGACCAAAAAATTGATTATGACAGCTGAAAAATTGAGAAAAGTTTGCTGTAATAAGCACAGAAAAACACCTAGAAAGATGATAAGCAGACACAAATCTTAAATGTAGGTAGCCCAATACCTCTCTGCATGTGACCTTCACTAAGCTATATGGTGACTATAAGGAACAGTATCTCCCCAGGTACAATCTCATAACACATCATGTCACACACTACAAAAAAAGTGAGAGCAATCAAAGGAGAATGCAACTGGAAATGTGCTTCACTGATACAATATCAAGCTGCTTAAACAGGATTCAAATAGTTCTAATGACCTAGCAGAACAGAACACATGTAGACTATCAAAAGAGTGGGATTACTTTAGTGATTAATATGAGATACTGTTACTCTTGACACTAAGTTTTATTATTTTGCAGTTCTGTACTATAGACTCATTAAAGGGGCTACAAAAGTGATGCACAGTCAAGAGAAATGACCCATCAGAAACCCTCCTGGAGCTAACCAGATTCTTTGGATACTGCAACAGCACCTGGAGGAGAGGGCTCTGCACACACAAGGACCAAGACTGGAATGTTACCATGACCTCATCCATATGAGTGAGCTGAGCACAGACTAAAGGTAAAGGGAAAATAAGTTCAATTGTTCTCTAATTTCAAATCCACTTGATTATTATGGGTTTGAAATTTCAACCCTTGATGCGTTTCTTTTTTAGTAGAGATAATATAATTATAAGAAGAAAGGCTGAAAATATCTATTGGGAAAAATGTGGTAAAAATGGAGCAGGGAAACAAAAGCTACTGACAAACAGAAAAGGTACTTTATATATCTATATCTATCTCAAGCAGAGAGCATGGTGCATACGAGAGTTAACTGACCTGGGGCAGCTGAGGACTCCGAGTATCCTTTTTCCTTTCCTGCATATGCACAAGAAAAAAAATACCTTTAAACTGACTCATCCTTGAAACAAACATAAGGCTTCCATGGTAGGCAAAAAAATCTAGTCAAATAAGTTCTCAAACCTTAAAACAGATGACCTCTCCTTGTCCGTTTTAAATAATCAGTAAGCCTATGGCAAGGTCTGAGCTTTTGTTTATCTTACTTCTGAATCTGCTGCTTTCCTTCTAAAACCTCTATAAACAGAGCAACAGCACAAAGCCAAACAGTGGTTTGAGCACTGTGCTGCAATACATGGCATATCAAGAAAATAAAACCTAGTTTTAGACTGTGACAGAGTGAAAGCTATGATTTTGCTAGTTTGAAGCTTTTGCTTTAAGAAAAAGGGAGAGGACCATAGCACAAGTCATCAGACAGAATTCTGAGATTCTCCCACCTAATTCACAAATTCAAGTTATCTCAAGAGCATGAGGACAAGGTAAAATAAAATAAAAAGGGAACACAGTAGATCGTCACCAAGGAATGGCAGTTGCGTAAATACCACTGTAACTACAGGTTCCCATTAAGTCACACAAATAACAGAGGATATACATCCTGCTGTGGCTACAGAATGTGAAAGGTAAGGGGTAAGTACAGCACATGCTAGTAACCTCAATATAATACAAATCATAGATTTCAAAATTGGAAAGGTTTCAGAGCTAATGAAGTGAGAATAAACAGGAACTCTCTGCATTACTGAAAAACTAGTCAACAAAATTAGGGAGCAAATGAAACACTCTGGAATGGCTAGTAATTATAGAAGCTTACAAATGGCAAGTGTGATACTCAATCACAAAGAGCCAGCAACAGAAGAAGCCCCGATATTGTAATTGCAGGGAAAGATAATCGTGTGTATAATAAAGTAACAAAGAAAATTGTGGTAACCAGGAGATCAGAAAGGATTCTGTAAAGGGTAGTACAAAAGAGGGAGTAATACAGAATAATTTCAGACACCAAAATGAGGAAGCTGGGGAGAAAGAATGGTAAGGGAGTAGGAGGGATTTTATAACATGCTTGATAGAGCTTTTTTGGTTTTGTTTTTTTGTTTTAAAGACCAAGCTAATTAGACACTGAGCAGTCATCTAGAACAAAGGTTAAGCATCAGCTGTTAAGACAGAACAGAGCACTCAAGGTGAGCCTATCACAGGTTTGCAAGTTGCAATGAAAGATAAAAGGAAGATGATGGAAGACTGGCTTGAAATTTTAGGGACAGAAATAGCATATGAAGTGAAAATTTCTCCTGTGGTTTTGTTATTGTTGGAAACAAGTGGTACCCATATCACTCATGGACTATATCTTCTTGATGCACTTTTAAAAAGAACGTAACATGGTGCAATAACTTAGTGTTAATGGAAATATTTTTGAGTATATACAATAATTAGAATAACATCTGAGTAAGTCAGAAAAACTTTGTCTTGTAAAATGTAGTGGGCTAGCTTTCCTGCTTATTATGACATGATTCCTGGAAATGTGATTTGAACCAAATATTCATATTTATGCAGATCAGGACCTATACACCTCAGCTCCAAAGCAGAAGGGGAAATGGATCCTACATGAAAGAGAATTATTCTGGGTAGCACTCCATTCCATACATAATAATCCTTTATTTTGTTATCATTTGCACCAGTAAATTACAACTCTTCTACAGCAGAAGAATTTAACATCTTTTTTGCAGTCATATCATAAGTATAGGCGCATTAGTTGGAAGAATGTCAGTGGAAACTCGGTACTGTATAAATACCAGAAACAAACACCGGTTCAGACAGTTCTCTGTTTTGTGTGATCACTCAAACAATTCACCCCGGTCACTGATCATGCTTCTGGGCAATGTCATTTTGTAAAGGGCTTCTTCATCAACTTCTACAACCATGTTGCACTAACTGCTTTAGGCTGTACTTGGGCTCTTCCCTGATGTCAAGAGGAGGGCTGCCTTATTGCTGCTTTTTATATCTTTCACTCAAATACAGTGGTATTTGATGGATTTATACTATATGTATTTATTAGAAATGTCTGCACTTCTAAAACCTTATAAAGATTTTCAAAGTATCATATTAAAATAAATAAAAGTATCAGCAAGTTCAGTGAGATTACCTGTATGTTTTTAAAAAATGTTTCAACATTTTTTCTAAGAATCATTTTACTAAACATAGCAGAAATATATGTATACATAATTCATTTTATCTGAACACATATTGGTCATTGAAATGCAACTTATCTTTATTTTGAGAGCCTAAATGACCTCAGTTGTTCTTTCCTTGACATGTTGCAAGGTGATACATTTCTGCTGCAAGAATTACAGACACTAAATTTCTCACTAAATATATATACTTTCATATTTTTTTTTCCTTGGAATATTTAAAGAGATTAATTTTTTTTTTTTTTTAAAGTGACAGTTACAATTTATAGTATCATAGAAAAATCCAGGCTGGAAGGGATCTCAGGATGTTGCTAGTCCAAACGCTTGTTCAAAGGGGGGCTGGCTATGAGATCAGTCCAGATTACTCAGCACTTAACCTGCTCATGTCTTGAAAGCGCCTCAGGATGGAGACTGCACAACCTCTCTGCACAACCTGTTTCCATGTTTGACTGTCCCAACAGTAAAAAAAAAAAAAAAAAAAGGTAAAAAAAGATTGTCCTTCTATCCAGTCAGAGCTGCTCTGCCCATTGTCCCTCATCATCCCACCATGCGCCACTGTGAAGACACTCACAGACGTTGGAAGACTGCTACTCGGTCTCCTCTAGACCTTCCCTTCCTGAGGCTGAACAAGCCCCCTGCTCTCAGTCTCGCTGCACAGGGCATGTGCTCCTGCCCCTTGACCAGCTTGGCAGCCCTCTGACGACTTCACTCGGAGTAATCGATGTCTGTCTTGTACTGGGTGTCAGGGGACAAAACTGAGCGCAGTAATCTAGACATGGTCTACCAACATCTGAGCAAAAGGCAGATAATCACTTTCCTTAATGTTCTGGCTGTGCTCCTGTTCCTGCAGCCCAGGTTGCTGCTGACCTCCTTTGCTGCCAGCCCATGCTGCTGGCCCATGTTCAGTTTGCTGCCAGTTGCTTTTCAGAAGAGCTGCTCCCCAGCCAGTTGGTGCCCAGCTTGTATCATTGCAAAGGGTTCTTCTCTCCCACATGTAGACCTTTGCATCGGTCCGTGGTTGATTTCATAAGGTTCCTGTCTGCCCATTCTTCCAGCCTGTCTATGCCCCTCTGAATAGCAGTGTGTATTTTCCAGTTCCCAGAAATTCCTGTCACTGAAAACGATGAGAGGTAGGTCTCATTAGCTACAGACGGTTAAATTGCTTATTTGATAGAACAAATAAAATTGCCACTACCTTAAACAGGTAATTCCACATATGGAATTTAATTTGAATGACTGATAACTAAATTCACCTGCATGCATATAAAGAAGATGAGAAGAAAGACTATCAAGTACAAATCTGTGCTAAAATGCTACCCCTAAAATGAGGGGCAGATCCTGAGTCCAACGGCTCACTCCTCTGCTGATAGTGCTCCAACTGAATCCAGAGTATTGTAGATATGTAGAACTGAAGTAACGCAGTGGGGGAATTGAACACAAAGCATACACATTTGAGGTGTGGTACTGCAAGTGCAGTATTTCTGGAAAAACAAATCGGTGAAACCTGGAAAATGACTAGATACATAAAATATCAAGCTGCAAAGTCAGTTAAGTGACAGGTAAATTAAAGCACAGCAGAACAGGGATGCTGATTTGGTTCAAAATGCTATGTCTGCAGCAAGAACTATATAAATAAATTGGCAGGCAGGTGCAGACAATTCATATAGAAGATGACAACAAAACCAGCAAAGTTATGAAATCATGAGTTCTTATTACAATTCTCTAAGACATTTTTTGACCTTCTTGAAACTATTTATATTAGGGAAAACTCAGATAGAAACACCAGAACACTGACCACACATAACTATTTGGTTGTGCAGTCCTTGGAGACAGCAGTCTAAGACTACAGTCAGCAGACCTGCTGACTTCAAGCCTTGTTAGCCAGTTTATGGTTCCATGGCTTACGTCTGACCTGCCAAAACATCTCTCTGACCTGCTGCCATTCACTTTCCTAAATAATTCACAAAGGCAAACAGCAGGATGGCGAAGTATCCAATTTACGCTGGTGGCTCACAAGTTGTTCCCAACAACCTTCTTTCCTACAGACATGGTCAGAAGAGGCAGTCATGACAGTAACTCTTGTATGTTGATTAGATGAGCCAACCTCTAGGTAGTAACAATTAACCTGTCATTACACTTGAGGTAAGGGCCATCACAGAAGAGCCTTGAGTGGCTCTGTACCAGGCTTTACCACCTGCTTTTGCAAGAAAGACTGGAAGACCTAGCATGACTGGTGGCAGTGTTGTCCAGTATTGGAACAGGCTGCCCGGGGAAGTGGTTGAGTCACCATCCCTAGAGGTATTTAAAAGACGTGTAGATGTGGTGCTTAGGGACATGGTTTAGTGGTGGAGTTGGCAGGGCTAGGTTAATGGTTGGACTCAATGATCTTAAAGGTCTTTTCCAACCTAAATCATACTATGATTCTATGACTCTTTGATAAACAGCTAATGTCATGGTTGTTAGCTGAGATGAAATAAAGAAGACAGAGAGAGAGAGAGGAAAAGGAAGAAAAAAGTAGGTTGCTCCAGCATCTGCAAGACAAAAATTGCCACAACTGTAATACTGCTGCTAAAAATGTCTAGAGGAACTTTCTACAGGAATGACCAGACACACAGAAATGACCAAGTCAGGAAGTTTAAGAATGTCCTGGCTGGAAATAATTCCATCCTTAACTGAGACAAAATAATACTGCATTTATTCCCAGACCAAATTGTGTAAACTGAAAACATCTTCATTAAAAGTGGCTTAACCTACAAGGTATAATCTTATACTGTAATAAACTAGGAATTTACTTACAGTCAATTATCCCATATCAGCTGGGGGCAGGTGGGGGGGAGGAGGAGGATGAAATTCCCAGCTGAGCGTCAGTAATTTCTTAAATAGCTGAAACTCATTTGCTTGTTATAGTCCAAACATCATTTAATTACCATAACAGTACAGAACATGTGGCAGTTACTGACCAAAATCTCCAGTTTAATTCTCTGCAGTCCACATATGCCAGGTATAAACCAAGAGTGATTTTAGCTTCTGAAAGGTACTATATATGCAACTCTACGCCCAGCATCCTAACGATTTTTGAGAGTTTCTGTGAGGAATGACTTGAATAAAAGTATAAGGAATTCGGTACCTTGAAGAAACAAGCCTACTTTAAAAGGTAAATTCTGTGTGCCTTGCATATGCAGAACTCCCCTAGACACGTTTCAAATGAGCCCTGCTGTTACCGCATTCACACTGCTTTATTCACAGTAAGGAAAAAAGAAATGTAAACATGAAAGATCTTTAGAAAGTATACTTCCTTAGAGATTTTTTTCCTCTCTATGTGTCAACTTCTTGTTCCATTTCCACTAAGCTTGTTTTTTGTTTTCTTTGCTGAAAGGAGTTTAAGCCTGATTGCTTCAAAGAATGCCAATAATCACATATCACTATCCACAATATCTTAGAGGAAGCCCTAGTGTATGTAACTGCATTACCTTTTCCAACATTTTTGATCAGAATAGTATGAAACTGCTGTTTCTCATGTCACAGAGGTTAGTTTTCTTGTGAGTTTGTATGAAACAGCTAGTAAAAAGTAACTATTATCTGAATCCAAATACACAAAATAATCCTAAGTGGCTAGCATTTTACTGATAGTCTGTGAGACATGATTGTGTAATTTACTGAATCCAGCCACTAAATGACAACATAAGCTGGAACCATGTGAACAATTCTTTTCAGAGCTGTATGTCTGCAAATTGTCTGAAAATTGCAAGCACAGTAAAGGGGGGAAAAAAAACCCCAACAGAACAACAACAAAACCCTCCCAAAACAAACAAGTAGTTGTTTTGAAAATCCAATTCAGAATAATGCTGCTCCACCCAACTGAAGTGACTTTCACTCTTCCCTTCAAATGCTTACGTGTGAATCCAGCAGGGTACGTTTCAGAGAAATTACACATGTAGCCCCAGATAGAACAGTAAAAAGTCACAGGAAGTGACATTTCTTTGTGTGCTGTATGTCAGTGTTAATATGTGAGATCAAGATGACAGGACAAACTACAGTAAATAAAGATACAGCAGCATACATGGAGAGATCCAATCCTATAATCCCCCCAAAGACTCCAGAATACAGACATTATTTACACTGGTTTGTAATAGAAAATAACTTGCTTTTTGCTGGTAGTGGTGATTTTTTTTTTTTTCCCAGCAAGCAAAGCATAAGCATTTACTTAAAGCTGAATAAAATTTACTTAACAATTAGAGTTATTAGTACTTTGTGAGAGCCAAATCAAACATAAACCAAGCAGGTGTAACTTACACGAAAGATCATCCTGAACTTTCATATTAAGACATTGTACCTCAAAGTCAGGAAGAAGGTGAGCCAACAAGAATTTTGTACACAGGGGTTGATTCGCTGTTCTTCACCCCTATTATAAATGAAGTGAAAAGTTGCCACAAAACATTAGATTTATTGTGGTTCTGCTTGAACTTACGTAAACACAAACAATGACACAAACACAGGCAGATATGACCTTTCACTAACATCAAATTCAAAACAGGATGAGAGGCTGCACAGATCATCACTGTTTGTTCCTGGAATGGCTGTTTGTGTCCAGGGCCCTGCAGGATAACCAAGGATCCAGATACAGACTTCAGTCTGGGAAGCTTGGCTGATTTTTCCAACTACTTCACCTGGTCTAGTAGAAGATACTATCTCTTTGAGATTCTGCTTTCCTTACGTCCTTAGGCAACATCCATGCCGATATTACTCATCAGGCGACAACCAAAGCACACAATATATCCCAATTTAACTTTCTTCCCCTTCGCTGTATGTTTGAGAAATAGCTGGCTAGCTGGGCCTGTGGAGAACGTCTTGCACCTGAAGGATCCTCTCGGCAAATTACACAGCTACAACTGTCACCGCAGAGGCAGCTGTTCGGAACTGCAAATCAGCTTGCAAGAGGTTTCAAGATCCTCCTATCTAATCTTAGCTACACATCATTTACAACCCTACTACAAAATACCAAATCAAAGCAAGATGCATGTGTTTTACAAGCCTTTTACAGCAGGCAGGTAGGCATCAATTACACTAAGCCATCATTTACATCCAATGATTTCTATCAGCTAGGTTTGCATTACTGTTGATTCCGGTTCTGAAGCAGTTATTTTAAAGAGTATTCAAAGGTAGGTAGCAAGCACTGTTACCTATGTATTTGCCTTGCAACTTGTTACTTCAAATTGCTAGATCACGCTACAGGCAGAAAGAGAGCTGAACACTGCTGAGTGACAAGGTCTGCATAGTCCAGAAATCTCTTTCAGCATTTCTTTGAGGTGACTCAAAGCCCCTGTGGGGCTTTGCTGCACACGTCCCTTCAGAACACTCTTGACCCATCTCCTTGGGGGTCGTACACAGCACAATACACAACAGCACTATCACCACTCAACACTACTTCCATTACTGATTTTAGACCCCAAATTTTCTTTAGTTCACAACAAAGTTAGAATAACAGCAACAAAAAATGGTGTAGCAGCTGACTTAAACATCTAAATCTCAACTTTTCTGGAAAAGCTTCAGAACTGGAGTTGCCTCTGTATGCTCTCAGTGCCTGCCAATTCCACTTTCAAGTAAAATCCATGATATTGAGTATTCTTGGGGACAAAGACTATCAGTCTGTCATCCTGATCTCAAAGCACTCCCACAGTGTGGAATAGGGTCTTGGGTTAGCTCACTCCGGTGTGAAAAGCTGATCACAAAAATCACAGCAGAGTCCTGATTACCTGCCTTGTATTAGAGGGAGATTTTAAATCAAGTATTTCATTTGTGACATTTCTTAGTGGAAAGAGAACAATGGAAAATATTGAGCACAATTATTAGTTTGCATTGCACATACAATTATTCCTCCATAATAACACAGTCGTGACTATTTGAGAAAACAAATTTTTAAGCTTGTACATGTGAAGATGCACAGGAAATATTTTAAATTCAATTTCCATGAGCTCATTTGAATTAATTGAGTTATTCAAATATTATTCAAGTTAGACTCATCTTATTGGCAACAGAAACAATGCCATGTGACTTATTATTTTAGATTTCTGCATCTAATCAGTGCAGCTGGAAAAGTGAATATTGAATTAACAATTGATCATTAATTCATGACAAATGGTGCTGAATAAATCCACAGAGAAAACAACTGTGAACATTCACTCTTCTGGCAAGTGAACACTCACTCTTCTCTCCATCAGCTGATAGGGCCAAAATCTGCCTCATAAATTTCAGACTATACATTCAGCTCTAAGTTGCAGATTAATACTGACAAAGTGGAATTTCGTTTTGACACTTCATTTTCAGTGGGATGGTCTGAGAAACTGTTTTGTGGGTTCCAGCACACAGATCTCAAGAGATCTTTTAAACATGGAGTACCTGATGCTACATAAGGGAACAAAATTTCTTTTCAGTTCACTTAATTCCATCAGCTTTGATTAACATTTCAGGATATTGCTCCTTCCTGTCTGAACAGACACAGCTTAGTATTTCTGTATGCGTGCTAAGCTGTCCTGCTGAAACCCACTTCTTCTGCCTGTCGCTGTGATGACAGAGATGGCAGCCACCCCCAAACACTTGACCCTTCCCCTCTAACAGTCATTATTTTGCCTTCAATTTGAAAGTTTAAATTAAATTACAATTTAAAATGTTCATGCTGATTGAACTTATTTTAATAAAATTAGTTAGAAAACAAAGACAGAAGAGAAATCAGAGGGTGCAGCCACCTCCACCCACACACTAGCAATAGGGAGCTGAGGGCTGACTCGGGGTACTAACTCCTTTAGCTAGAAAAGCTGTAGCTGGGAGACAACATTGAAGTGGATCTTTAAGTTATAGCTATAACACTTCTTTTCATATAAGATGGACCTTTTCTAGTTATTCCTTATTAAAAGCATCCACGTGGGAAATCATACACAGGACTGTAGCAGTAAAGCTGCACCAATACAGCTATATTGGTAAATCACTTCATTTAGACAAGCTGTAAATTTTTTTCTCCATATATAATTCCGCTAAAATCAATGTATTATCAAATTTACTTCAGGGGAGAGGTAACTAGACTAATTGGCAATTGACGAGACTATCTAAGCTAAAACACTACAAGCGTGGTACACTTTGCCAAAAAGGAGGTGTCTAGGGAACTTTTACTCCAAAGTAGTTCTGAACAGCACAGCTATTGCTACAATGCAGAGAGAGCTTGGGGAAAGAAAAAAGAAGTGAACCCACAGTTGTACACACAGACACAAAAAGATATCTGGAATCCATCATTCTCCTCCTAATTGACAGCTAGTTAAAGCCAAATGCTCTCTGATCCAGTTACATTTGTCGGTTTTGGATGTCTTTATTGGCAGAAGACCTGCAAACACCAGCCGGTCATAATTAGAAGCATGTGAACTGGATGAAATTCAGTTTGCCATTAACTTTCAGACACTTGCATTCAACTAGCATAATGGCTTAGTGACTTAATCATGTATCCCACAGCATGGAGCTGTGGAATTACATGCTTTCTTAAACCAGCAAGGCATTCTACACTAAATAGAGATGCAAGTGTCTGGGCTTTAGTCTGGCCTCAAGGAAAAAAAGCAAAGCAAAGATACTGGAACTTTCTCAACGCTATACTAGTAAACCATAAAATCCCTAAGTGGAGAAATGTTTCTGTTTGGTGAAATCTGTAACTCAGATACCCAATAAACATTAGCTCAGAGGATATACACGAATTAGGTCAAACTGGCAACAGCGATGTCAAGCCACAGTCATGAGAGAGTATGGAGGTTTGCAACTGGCTTAACCCTGTTTTCTCAGTCTTTGGCTAGTGGGTAACATGAGCCTCCCTTACATTGCTCATCATCACAGAAATCACCATTGCTCTTCCTATCAACTCAGACTGTAACAAAGTGCAATATTACCCTTGAGCATGTTATTTTCCTGGTGTATCGCCCACAGGGACAACAGCTATTTACCCATCCTCTGCCTCTCCCTGTTCTGTGAGAGAGAGTCTGAAACTTCTGCACCTTGAGGAAAACTGATTCTTCTACTAGACAAATTACAGCAGCTAACTTTGCTGGTTTGGTTTTTTTTGTTTGTTTGTTTGGGTTTTTTGTTTTTGTTGTTGTTTTTTTTTGTTTTTTGTTTTTTAAATACGAGTTGAGCAAAGAATTCCTAGCTTAATCCATTTAAAAAAAACCCAACCAAACAAATACATATTTCAGAGTGAGCTGCACTCCAAGGCTTCTAGGCATAGGCAGCATCCCATTGTGGCAGCTTCACCCCTCCCCTATGAATGGCACGTCTGCACTGTTGACCACAGCTTTCAAAAAACCAGTGCAAAGCTGACCATTGCAGATTCTATCCTTGAGTTTATTCATGAGCTGTTGGGAGCATTTTAATTCAAATAGTCTTATTTGCTTTCAGAAATAAAAAAGTGAAACATAATACAACTGCAGCTGAGCTGGCTGCCCTCATCAAAGCCACCTACCATTTATTCTAATAGAACAGTCTTCAAACCAAATCTTGCTCTCGTGTACACATTCTGAAAAAGCTTTACTGAAATGATAAATGGGGGCATTGGTGCAAAACTCCAAAGGAAGTTAGACTCTGATGCTCACTTAGGTGAGAACTGCACAAGTATATCAGGAAGGAAGAATCTGACCCTTAAAAAAAGGGTTACAACCCCCTACAAAAGACGTTAGAGAACACTACTTGTATTGGCAATCAGTGTTGCACTAACTGTTGAAAATCAGGAAATCACACTGCCTCTCTACATTGCCTGTGGCACAAGTGCAAACTCACAAGCATAGACAGACCTAATATATGATTCACTGAGGAAAAAAATAACTATTACTTATTAATCGTTTAACAATAACTTTTATATTAATTGTTACAACTGACAAACAGTTATTCTTATTACTACATCTTGATAAAGCTGAAAACAAGCCATGCAGACTTAAAACACGGAATTTCACAATTCTAATGCAGTTTAAGGATTCTGAAAAAAAATGGGACATACATATTTCAGAATTTGACTGTATTTCTCCTAAGTAGGATTACAATTGTGCTCAGTCTATAGTAAGAGTCTCACTGACTTCAGCAGAAGGAGAACTGCACAAACATTGACTACTTCTGAAAAGTCAATGCTATTTATTCAGAGTTTTCTGCACCGGGTACCTAGGAGATTTGCACATGAAGGGAAGCAGCATCTGCCTACTTTTCTGTACTATATTGAAAGAAAACACCCTAGTTCGCTCCTGTTGAAGGAGAAGTAAGGGACATGACACCAAATAAGGCATAAACCAAAACCAGAGGCTTTGAAAACCTGAGAATTCCTAAGGGATGAAGCACAGTGATGCTCTCACTATACAAGGTATTGTGTGCAGCTGTAGCTACGTTAGCAACCAGCACCGCGCAATACTGATGGATCTGTAGAGTGGGACAGCTAGTGATGTGCACCTGACAGTTGCACTACAAACCTTTTGAGTCAGATCGACTGGACTGAGCACCCACTTGCAGCTGGAACACTTCCAGTGCATTTCTGGAGCCCTCTTACACATGCTGGCCTCAGCCCTCTCCAAGAGCAAATAATAGTTTCTCTCCTGGACTTGTGCTAATGGCTTATCTGCCCCCAAGTTGCAGAAAGCTGCCCAGAGAAATCAGGGCGTAGTTACCAATAGCAGTTTGTGTTTAGATTTGTAGAAATACATAAATAACACATATCTGCTTACAGTAGAACAACTCAAGAGACACGAAGGAAGAGTGTTATACAAGTACGCAATCAATTCAGGCAGAAGTTTATACAGTATTAAGTTTAGTGAACGTTAACAGATTATAAAGAGGCCCAGATGAGTGAATGCTGTAAGGAACCACACAAATACCAGCAGCAATGTAATATAAGTTACTGTTGCCTGACCTCAAGAACTAACCATATTTGCTTGTAGGAATGTTAGGTTAAAATCCTCTACAAACTGCTGGAGAGGGACACATTTTATATTCCACCTGTCCGATCCACCACCATACATTATATATTCTGTGTTCTGTGAGAAATGAGAACATACTATGATAAAAGTTAGCTGATCCCACCACTATATTTAGGAAAAAAATACTTTAAAGAGGCACAGAAACAATGAAGACAAATCACATGGAGGCATCACGATCTAATGAACAGAGAACTGGCATGTTCCTGGAGATCTGAATTCTTTTCTCGATTAAACAGAAGGAGTGGACTGTTTTGCAAATATTTAATTTTCAAGCTTCTAATTACAGTGGCTGAGTTTTTTCTCCTGAGAAAACAGGTGTTGACACAAGATCTGACAGATCCTAGCAACTGGCATTTGCTGGTCCCTTTCTCAGTTTTACAAACACACACGGAAAAAAGGAAAATGCATGATCTAACCTAAGAGACAAATATTTGGGCTGTGCATCAAGAATTTTTTTGATCTATGTTTGCACCATGAGCTGTTCATAATCTGGCTCAGTTCTTCCAGAGACGGAAGTTCCAGCATGCCCCATTTTGAAATGGCATTATCCTGGCTAAGAAACCCTTCACACATGGGTCAGTTAATAAGAAGTAATTAAATACATCCACAATTAAATCATTTCAGTGAGGGGGATTTAATCTTGTCATCTTCCCTAGGCACATCAAAAAGGGAAATAAAATGCACAGAAGAAAATATAAAGATATTTGTTGTACTTCAAAAAAACCTGAAAACCTATGATGCTTCCAGTTCAGATTTAAACTACAAATGTAAGTAAAGTCAAATTTACAGTCTAAAGTATATCCTAGCTAATTTGCATGCTCTAATACTGCTAAAATTTTAATGCATTTGATGGAAGCAGGATAACCAGGGAAAATGCTACCTATTGCACATTGTTTTCCTGCACTGCCTACATGTAGCTAATTACAGCCTCCCTGCCTTCACTCTAAAATTTCTTGCTTTTGTGGGTTTTATTCATTGTCCTTAATGTTGTTTAAATGTAGGGGTTTGTCTGAATTACCATTTTATTGTAGTATTAAACTTGTGTTGAGACATGTTAATAGCACTGTGTTATCAGATGTCAGTCAGTTCAGTCATTAATACATGTAGCCACTATATTTAGTTTAGTTCTGTGTCCTGTGTCCCTCCCCCCCCCCCCCCCCCCAATATTATTTGCTTATCCACTGGAACTGTTGTAGTCTATCAGCTAAATACATGCATTCTTTGGTTTGAGTACTAATTTGGAAATGCACAGTACTTACCCATTGCAGTAGCCTATTGTTTATATTCCTACTGAGATGTTTTTGAAAGTGCATTTTTGGCACAAAACACTAAAAGCTCTATGGGCTGGCTACTGTATACACACACTAAATCCATCCTTTGTTCATGCTTCTGCCACAATAACATAAAAAATCAGCTAAGTATGTTTTACATTAATAAAAAGCACAATGGCTGATGAACCTGCCTTGCCTCAGTTTTTTTCTGGTGTTGAAATATTATTATCCATTACCCCTCCTTTCCCCTCATTAGATCAAGAAGACTCTATTAACATAATCTAGATGCTTTGATATCCTCAAATGAAAGATGATAGTTCTTGACATCAAAGTGTCTCATGTCTGCATCACACAGCTCAATCTTAGGCACAGGTAGCCCATCCTGCAAGTGCACTCTGCAACTGAAAGTTGACCACCTCGGATGTAGGCCATGCTGTCAGAGCTAGATCGCTTGAGGGATCTGAGCTCACATCCTTGCAGATATTTCTTGAAACTAGCTATTTCAGAGCTATCTGAAGGAGTTCAAAATGGCACTGAGCCATATGGCATATGTATTAAAGAAGGGGTGTTTTTTCATCTTGTTCAAACCTATTCTCTTTTATATTGAATTCCTTGCTATGTAAATAAGAAATCAGTTCAAGGTCTGTTAGATTATTTGTTACTTCCACATCATTCAAAGGCACGCCAAACTCACAGATGAATTCAGCCAGAAGGGACTTTTGAAAATGCCTGGTCTGACCTTTCGTGTAACACAAAATCCAAAATACAAGGGCATAGAAGTTAATGTCTTTACAACAGGGATGGATCCAGATGATTCGGCCTGAACTACACAAAATGCATCCATTTTTAGTGCTGCCAAGTGGTCTAAGTCACACACAATTATTCAGGTCCCTGTGGTGCATCACCAGGGGTGATCTTTCTGGGTTTTATAGAATCTAAGCCTTCATGGAACCACATGCTGTATTGTGTTTTGTTTGCTCTTCTATGCATTTCAAGTTGTTAAATTTTGTCCAGCCCACCATCTTCAGTAATGCAAAATATTTCAGTTCTAAATTTACTAAAATGTGCATAATAGGTAAAGGAGAGACCAAGGCTTGAGCCTACAAAGTAGACATGGTCCCAACAGATGGAATAAACCCATGCTGCGGAGAAGGACAAAAATCCCCACAAGGTCCAATAATCAGAAAATAGTGGAAGAAAATGTATTCCAATCCAAATCTGGTAGTCAATCTGCACTAATCATATGAATATGATATAAAAAGAGAACTTGCTTAGGAACATGCTTACAATGTCCAGGCACTGGTCCATCTTCTTTGTATCCCATCTCCACCTCCTTTTCTTACCTATTTCCAGACAACAGCCATGTGATTTCTCAGCCTCTTCTCAAATTAACTGAATGATAAACGGAATGTAAACTTCCCCTCCAATCCCAGGAATATTTCTAACCCATTTAAAAACTCTGCTCAGTATTTCTGTATCCCTTGAAGCTCTGGCACCAGAACAAGGCACAAAAATTCTAGTGACAATCATGGTAATGCTGTACCCAGAAGAGATCACTTCCTCACTTACATTTTAAACACTTTCTTCATTTATCTAAAAGATCTTGTTTCCTTTCAGCCACAGCACTGTACTGAGAGCTCATGTTTAGGAGCTTTCTTATGGCAGCCCCCTGAACCTCACCTGAGTATGTTCAAAACCTTCCAGTCCATAGAGTCTATGCTTATTGCTCCCACACCAGTTACCTTGCATTGGTTTTATTGAAGACAGGCATTTGCAATTGTGATCAACTGACTAACAAACTTGGATAACTCAATAAAAGCAACTTGTCTTCTCTTTTCTTACTACTCCACCAATATTTACAAAGCCTACAAGCTTTGCAAAAAAATTACATTGACAATTAAAATCACTGATACTAATATTAAAAGTTAGACCACAACTCAGTCCTTTACTGGCCCTACCAAAAGAGTACTGCTCACTGATCTTTCTCTCTCTTCACAACTGCCTTTTGAGATCTGCCACTGACTCAACTTTTAAAAGACACCCAGCTAATTCCAAGCTTTTAAATCAAAATGTCATGCAGTATTAAGTTCTGAAGTTCAAGCACACAATGTCAGTTAATTTGCCTTTATCAACCTGCCCATAATCCACTAAAAAAAAAAAAAAAGGACAAAAGAGAGATACTAAGTGTCTGTCTGACAAAGTCTGTATTTCCAAATAACTATGCTAGTATTAATTTTTAGCTGCCGAGCCTTGCTGATGAACTCCTGAATCAAGCGTTTTGTTATTTTACATAAAACCAGTATCAGGCCAATTTGCCTATAGCTTCCTAGTCATTCTTCTTCACCTCTTTTAAGCTGATGCCTTGAATAAAAAGCAAAGAAACAATATACACATTTTCTCACATTCTGTGACTTTTCTTTGGTTTCCAACATTGTTAAATTAGTGATTCGGAAAGCTTTTCATTTTTTTAAAATGGTTCTTAGATATGAACTTCATCACGTTTTTTTCCACATTCTCCTTTGTTACATAGGGCAAGCCTTTCAGCTACAGCCACAATATAAAGGATGGATACCTCCATCTGCTTCATCCCAAATACTGAGCAGATATATCAAGTGAACACCTCACTTTTTTGGTTCTTCATTGGTTATGATATTCTGACAATTACCCTTATTTCAAACCATATCATTTAATGATGGGCTGCTTAGCTATTTCTTTACTTTCTAGCAGTGAATACTATCTCACAACAGATGAGATGGAACCAAAGCTGGTATCACCAAGTCTATGGTGAAAAAAATACCACAAAGATTAATTCAATTTTGGAGCTAAACCACAGCAACCACACTAGATTTCTGCTTTCAGTGGAATCCCCTTTCTCAAGGAGGGAAGCATACTGAGTATCTGAGACCTGCCAAGATCATCTCAGCTCACCTGTGAAAAAGTCAAGTTTGTGACAGGCAGAAGTGAACAGATAATCAATAACAAAGCAGATGCTGTTCAGGGAGGGAGGTTATTTGCCCTGATAACAGACTAAAGGAGAAAGACAGACAGCTGGGGTCTAGAGACAGAGAAGAGCAAAAGAATTATACCTTTACTAACATGGTAATAATGAGTTTACATAAACTAAGGAAATGCAAACTTTTCAGATGCATGAAGCAACTAAATCTAAGACTATTTTAAAATGAAACAGGCATGGATAGTGCAACAGGATAAAGAGTCCCCTTTGTAACCAAGCTCTGCACCACTTACAAAAGCGCAAACAACTTCAGACTATAAGGAGGAAATAAAAATGCTCTTGGTCTCTCCAGAGAGGTTGTTCATGTTCTGGCACACACCTAAAAGGAAAGAACTACCCTCACAGTCACCTTGACACAGAATTTCTGCCTCTCAAGTTCATGCTACTGTCCCTTTTTCTGAGCAATCTCTCAGCAGAGTAGGAAAAATATCTGAGCTTTGCAGGCTGGTTTCTCTGGGAGAATAAAGTTAGTGACACAGAGGCTGCAAATACTGTTGTACACAAAAACTCCCCCCAAAATCCCATCTTCTGGGATTTTCAGCTCACAGTCAGCTCTCAGTTCTCAAGGAGCAACTCCAGACCCAGGACAGAGCTTAATTTGAGTTGGGGCAAAGACTCTTTTGCCTAACTCTTTTTATCCAAAAATCTTGTATAGTCAGAAGTTAGTGGATTCTTTCTAGCAGGACTAAAAATTTAGCTGAACACCAATAAGAAAAATCCAAAAAGGTCTGTGCAACATCATTGCTTGGCAACACCTTTTGTATCACAAGTATGAGACTGTCAGTACTTCACTACTCTGCATCACTCAGGCTAGCTCTTTGTATCATAGGGTTGGGCTCTTTCATCACACAACCCCATCTAGAGGAGATGTTTTATCAGAGGGGTCTAAGTAACAGCTGTTGTTAATGATTTTTAAATAAAACAAAAAATAGAAAGTTTTGACTATTTTGTGTTGGTATATTTTCAATGGCCAGTACCATTCTGTAAAACTAATAGGATGTTAACCCAACTAAAAATCCCAGAATCAAAATTGCAAAATTAAAAAAAGTCAAAATAAACCTAATTTTTATCTCAGAAATGAAAATTTCTGAGGAATCCCAACAATATATTCCACTGCTTGAAAACGGAAATGTTTCTGAACTATCAAAAACCCCACAATACACAAATCCTGAATTTCAGCCAGCTTTGGTAAACAGTTTATCAACACTCATTACTCACAGTCAGTGTACCACTGCACACAGCCTTAACATATGCTGCCTGACACCCAGCCTCCCAGGAAAAAGAGCGACTGCTCTAAAGATCTGGTTACTTAAGCCTGAGAGCTAAGAGACATAAAGGAGATGAATCTGTAATTATAGCCCAGTTACTATGCAAATACTTCAGCATACTATCTTGGTAAGAAATCTAGGTCTTCCCTTTCAGAACAGTTTCATTATTAGAAATGATTACTGTCTTTATTCCACCACTGTGATATTTCATGCATCTTATATAGCACAGATAAGGAGCAGACAAGAACAAACAGCTTTTACCTCTGCAATCCTCACTGGCAGCATCAAAATCACAGCCCTGAAAGGACCAGAGATGAGAAATACCCAGGGATTTTAAATCTGTGGTTAGCAGAAAGCCTGAATAATAAGTTGCACCTCGTATCTTGACTGCAGCTATTTTTAACGAGTTCATAAGGTTGTACGCAACTGAACTCACACAGGTCAGACACGCCATGATTCCTTGTGTCATGCAGGTGGCGAGCCTATCGTTAACATGTTGTCCTGGCTGTGAAGAGTTTTTTTAAGTCTGTTTTCTTCTGCTGGTATTCTTGACTGTGCTTGTGTGATAGAATTAAGACAGGAATTTCACTGAGGAGTACATATTAAAAAGGGTGGTACTGTATGAAGACTGCTCACAGTTCTAGCCCCAGTAAGCACGGCAATAGGGAGCAAGCAGCCAGAGCTGCCAGGAATGCAGTGATACAGACTTTGCTGTTCCACGTGATTATTGCTGACAGGCACCAAGGCTGACACTGGATGTGCTAGGACGAATGCTATACGGACACAACTGGGGTAAGCATACTGTACTGGATAAGCACATCAGACCTAGCTATGCATAGCATGGTTTTATCTGTAGTGTAGGCAAGCTGCTTTAAAGCAGCTTGGCTGAAACATAATTCAGAAAGGAGAAAAATCCACAGGCAAAGACTTGCCATTGAAAATGACCTGCACCTTAGCCACAACTTCATTATCTCACATTCACCGGACTACTTCAAATGTCCAACATGTTATTCACAGCCACACAGTTTTCACAAAATCAGCAGAGGAAGGAAAAAAGATGCTTAAAAAGAACTTTCTGCTCAAGAAAGTGAAAAAGCAAGCTGTCTTGTGTACTTCATCTAGTCCCTCACATTTATTAAGGGTAAAGTAATTTCTCTCTCCTCACGTAAATCAAGCAGATACAGTATCTCTCCCCAGAGCACCAGAAGCCACAAGGGCAGGCTAGATTAGGCTTATAGGACTGATGCAACCTTGTGTGAGGTATTACTTCATGAAGTGGTGAGTTAGCAACATGGTTTTTGCAAAATATTTCATTTGCATCTTCTGTAACGCAAAAAAAAGCAGTGGTTGTGGGGAGATCTGATTTTTCTGTGCTACTGCCTCATCCTTAGATGTAAGGATCATGTCAGGCAATTCACACATGACACCTCATCCTGCAAATGAACTCTATGGTTAATCATTAAAGGTTGCTACGATATTTGCAAAAAGGGTAACAGAGATCTGGACAAAACATGAATAGTATCTGATACATGGAAACAGATGTTTTTATGGAGTGCTGGATAAATTCATTGTAATTTTTTGCATTTCCTTGCTTGCTATCTTTTCTCATTTGAAGGACAGATCTGTATTAGTTTCCAAACAGAGAGCATATTGTTCCACATGTTCTACAGCTCCTGAATCACACTAATTTGTATTACTACATTTTTAATTTAATGATTGATATGTTGGCTTTGCAAACTGACTGTCAGAATAATTCATATAGTATTAAAAAAACCCAAGCGTACAGTAGTTTTATTAATGCACCCTTAAAGAATAATGAAACCTTCAGCCTCGCTCTAATGAATTCTGGTGAAACACTTATGAATGATACTATTCATATATGCCTGTCCCTCAGGTGGGGAGGAGGGCGAGGGAAGGCAAGGAACAAGGAACAAAAAAAAGCAAAAATTTCTAGTGATAAAATGGAAACATTTTCTGAAATAACCTTCAGATATTAAGTCCTGGTAGGAGAAATGGCAGCTTCAAACTTCCACTTATTTATTCCCCTGCACCGCAGGATTATGAAGGATTGTTTCTTGTTTTGTTTCATTTAAAACCCCAGGCACAGCTGTTCCAGGCTCTCCAACAGTACCAAGGCAAGATCTATATACCTAAGGTCAAGTCCTGAAGCCCTAAATCAGCTTTTCAATGGATGTTTTGCTTCAGGGGCAAATACTGTTCTCAGCCCATATCCATGGCTCCAGAGACTCATCAGCACACTATGAACATGATGCATGTGAGTAGAGGAAGGTTTGAAGCCCTGTGTACAAGAAAAGTACACACAGTGCACGTGTAGGATTTGTTTTCAGATGGTCTAGCTATGTATGACCAAGAGAATGAAGGAATGAGATTAACTACCAGCCATTGCGAAGCTCCTTTTTATATTTCTGCCTAAGGATACTGTAGTACAACTTCTGATATTGCACTGCAAAATATCAGTACATTGTGGCTCAAAACACTTTCCCCCAAATATCTGAAGTTTAATAAGTTTCACTAAGTCCAAGACAGAGTTATAAAGCACATACCTAGATTCGTCTCTGCTGTTAGCATGTCAGGAAGTATTATGCAGAAAGTGGAACATGGTTATAGTGTCCGGGCTAGTTGAAGGACAGACTCAATCAATAAAGTTACAAGAATAGATGGATGAGAATACCCCTTCTGAGAATACTTTGCTTCCGGCAACCTGCATAGAACTTCAGAATAAAATCAAAACTCCATAAGAGACACTTAAAGTGAGAAGTGTTGTGTTTCAAAAGCACCAACCCAAACAAAACAAAATAAAATGAAAAACCCAACCTCCAAGAAGTTACACTGAACTAGTAGAGAACAGGTGTGTAAATCCTGTTTGATGACCGTAGGAAAAGAAGGATTCAGCCAGTAGCTTTGAGAAGGGCTGACTTCTTGCAAGGCGTCTAAGATCCATCCTGTTCATGATGGTGCGGAACACAACCTTCAGTACCAAAGCACCATGGCCTCTTCTCTTTCTTTCATAACATTTTATCTTCCTCTCAGGGGTAAGACGAGACAGAGTTTCATTCCATTTGGAAGACAGTGAAGAAGAATGTAAGAATGAGGCACTGGACTTTGGCTATCTGTCATATCCTAGTCTCCAGAAACTTACTTCTTCAGGGACCTTTGGATTTCTGAGATGGACAGCACACCAAGACCCAGTAGTGAAAACTGCCTGAAGATGGTTGGGGATCCTGTATAGGAAACTCTCCAAGGTCTCAGAAGCTCTGGAAGGGAGCCATAATAAAGCTGATGAGGCTCTGGGGAAACGTACAAGCCAGGAGTGACAAATCAGTTGGCTGGCCATGCAGGGAGGACAAGATTTTCCCCACCCAGATTATGCTTTACAAACATGGTGGGTGTATTGTATTTTAGATTTTATTGTTTAGGCTCCTCACATTTTCAATATTCGTTCACTCAGTTGTTGACAAGAAGGCACCTCTGCAAGGCTGAAGGTCTCAGTCCACAAAGGACAAGGCAATGAAAATAAAAATCTCTTTCTCAAGAACATCCTGAGATGAGATGAAATTTCCGAACCTGGTTCCAACCCTGATGTTTTTCTTCTCCAAAAATAAACTGGATGGTGCAGTACACAAGGGTTATGCTGGGTTACACTAGAGCAAGCCAGCACAAAGAGTAGCTGTCTGACTTCCCAGAAGACAATTGAAGCAACTTTTTGTGGTGCCTGCAGTGGATATGTAAGGATGTGCTACTGCCCTAATCAATACAGGCTGTGCCATCAGAGAATCTGACTACTCAACTTTGCCAGAGTTTATACAGTTATGTTAAAAACAACATAAAACTACCCAGATGTTCCAAATTGCTGAAAGGTGAGGAAAAGCACATTCTAAAAAGAAAAGAGATAAATGGAAGATAGTGTAAATCACAGAGGTTGTGGGCTGCAGAACACATCCCCATGGTGGCCAACAGTCTGTTTTGGGCATGTTGTTGTGAAGGATGGAGAATTGCAGTGCACCTCCATACTTCATCTGCGTGGCACATACATGGAAGATGGTAGCACCCACTGCTTGGGTGAAAATACCTTTGGTTTCATTCAGCTGTATTGTACAGCTGTATCTAAAGTAGGAATAATCACTGGAAGCAGAATTTCCTGCTATGCTAAAATCTGGTTTACTAGCTGGTTCTAGCCAGTAAATCCTAGCTTCTGACTAATACTCTGTATGATGCCATGCAGGTCATTTTACTTTCCTCTTTTATAATAGGCATAAAACATAAGGGATATTTTACAACTTAATTACATACGATGTATAAGGAACAGAATTAAGAAAATAACTGAATGTTTGTCCCATGAGAAAGTCTAACATTTCAGGAGTTGACGACTTTTCACCATTAGTGCTCTGAAACATAGTATTTAGAGAAGGTGAAACATTAACATTTCATTATTTTAGGTAAAAAGTGGTGCATTCTTGAAGGAAAACACTTTGTACTGAGTCAGTTCAACATTAAGCCACCTTCTCCTCTGCAGCACACTGCTTGCAGAAATTGTTCACTAGGCTTCTTGACGTCCATATTCCTCACGGGACAAGCCCAATGCTTAGATCATCTCTCTTTAAATAGTCCTTCCACCCAACATCTGGACCCCACCACACCACTCTATAGAGGGACACTGTGCTGCACCATGGAAACTGGGGCAGGAAGCACACCTAGCAGAGTATAGACACTAACTACAGCTCCTCCGAATCAGCATGCCACAATAAAGAAAACTAAATATTTTATGACAGTTCATTTAACTGAAATATTGCATACAATTCAGACACAACAGGTCGGACAGCCAGACCTGTTTCTGTTGTTAACCTTTCAAATCACTTACCTGTGAAAACTCCATCTCTCTCTCTCTAAATTAACAACCATTATGGAAACTAACAGCTGTCTGAATCCCTTAGTGATGAGTAAAGGATGTTGTTTTCATTCTGCAGCTCCTGACTACCAGGGTAAAGCCAAATTTGCATTTGCAAATAGTGGTGAATTGGTACTGATTCCAGCACTTGGACCTAAAAAAGGAAAAGTGTTTTCAAAGAAATCAGGACAGATCATAATAGATACTGGGAACGCATTTTAACAGTAACAAATGTCAGTGCAATTGACTGAAGTCCAGCAAAGTTTTCCCAAACACTAAGTAACTTCTACAACATTTCAGCTGCAAATGAGGAATAAGAAAAATATCTCAGAAAAAAGAAGTACTTAAAGGCAACTTAAAGCTTTACTTATATTTTATGTCAACCATGTGCCAGGATGGGTCCTCATCCGTTTCATCTGCTTTCTTCCAGTTGGTAACACTAAGTTTCTGCTCCAGAGGAGAATCCACTACAATGCAAAGGCTTAGTCTGCAAAAACAGTTAAGTGGGGGGGTTTTGGAGTTTGGGGTTTGGGGGTTTTGTGGGGGATTTGGGGGTTTGGTTTTTTTGTGTGTTTGTTGTTTTGGTTTTGTTGTTTTGTTTTTTTTTAACTGCACCATAGCATCAAATTTTACGAGGAAAAACATAATTCTCTACTCGTTAGAGTACATGAGTACACAACACAGAAACGGATCATGAATGCTATTATAAGGGAATGCCAGCCAAGGCTAAAGACCTGAAATGGGAACCATATCCAGCAAAGCACTGGGTTCCCCATAATATTAACGGTACATTAGGACATGGTCCGTTTTTTGCAAAATGTGCAGAAAAATCCCAGCTGTTACAAAAAAAGATCACTTGCTACCCTTTTGGGGTGGGGAAACAGGGGGACTGGAGGAAAAATGAGGAATGGCTCAGGTTTTCTTGTAATTGTCCTGACATACTCCATCAATATAAAAACACTTGGGTTGTGTGTGACACAGTACTGCCAGATAAGAGACGTGTTTACTGGCTCTTACAAAATTTTTGTGACATTACTAGTAAGAATTATTCAGGACTGTAATCCTGATCTATAAGACAAAGCCCAGTGCAGTCAAAACAAAACAGCAACAAAACCCCCCCTGCAATGAAGCTGACAGGCAAGCCAAAGCCAGTGGCTCAGAAGTCCCGGTACACAGTCCCTCGTATACATGATGGGAAGGGGATGACAGGAGGCCACAGAAAGTGCAAGGAGGTACCAGCTACTGCACTTGTCTGGAAAGCATCTTAAGTGTACCAAATCAATGGCTGGGCTAGAAGTCCTTTCCAGCTCTCCTGTGTTTCTCTTCTGACTGCTATGAAATAGGTTCTATTTTAACATAGTCAAGCAACAAGCTGTACTGAGTCAATACCATACAGAAACTTTAGAATGGAGCCATGGCACGCTACAGATACATTTTTCTCAGGCCTTGCCAACGCATCTGATGCATTCTGCATCCTCTACAGAAAATCAGATGTCACTTTTCTCAATCTTTCAAAGAGTATCTGCATCATGCCACAAAATTCCCAGTGGAAAAGAATACCAAGCCAATAAAAAATCCAGTTTATCTTGAAAAAACATTAGCAGATATTGGTAAGAAATAAAGTAAGCAGTCCTGCTTTTAACTCTTGTCTGAATTTACTAGTTCAGGAACTGGAAAAAAAATCCTGAAAGGGATCTTTAGGTGCAACCATTAACAAGTACTAACTGTACAGCAGAACTCAGAATCATTTTAGAAACTATCTCAATTGCTCATCAGAACATTTTTGGCAGCAAACCTTCTTAATATGTAAAAAAGGAACCCTTTCCAATGCTAGTAACCCTATCATTTCCTGACTGAGACAACCTAAACAAAATGGGTTGCTTACCCATGTCTCAGGTCTAAAGTGGTTATCGATAGAAGCCTTCCCACCGACGTGCCTAGTCCTGGTTCATAAGGATATTGTTTGAAGGTGAGCAATAAGTTTATTCTTCATGATCTATGCAATTGCTTCTTTATCACTGTCAAAAAGCGTTAGCCAGTTTGTGGTTTTGTGGCAGGGGTACTTCTCTATTAAAAAGAGTTAAATGAACCACTTCCTGCACCTTCAGGCTCAATAACTGTAAATAATCACAGTTTCTGTGAACATGGGGTGATTTCAAAAGGTATTTTAGAGGTTCCAAATTTCACCAACAGTTTCTAGTGAATGCCATATGATGTTTCAGTCCTCACCCAAAACACAAACACATTTGCTTCATCTAGGTAGATATTAGCAGCCCCATACATTCATTTGAACCCTGCTGAAGAGCAGTACATATTATCTTTTTCTGCTTGTTCATACCAGTTCTACACTGTAAATTTACAACAAAAGAGGAAGGAGATTCCTGCTGGTTTGGTAGATACACACTACTTCTGAGTTATAAAAGAACTGCCCCTGCCCCCAGCCTTTCAGAAGGTACACAATTTGAAGCCATTAAATAATCTAGACCAGTTACTACCCTATCAGAAGTCTGTTTATTAAAGTGATTTTCAGTAAGTGACTTTTGGTACTCCAGTAGTGCCAAACAAAAAACTAATTAACATTTTTAAAAAAACTAACCAATAAAAGAGAACAAAAAAATGTTTCTAGAAATTTTCATTCTAACTCCACTTATCTATTCACTGAAAAAGTGACAAGTGTCACCACATCACAGTATCTATAACGTGTGTACTGCATCTTTACACAACTCTTCTCTTTAACCAGAAAAAGAACAAAGGAAGAAAAAGATAAATGTAATATTAGTGCTGGATTTATGTGCTGCAGTAGAAATAAGATGAATACACAACTATCAGGCTTGTCAAAGACATATTTGGGTAGTGACAAACATTCACATTTCAGAAAATGGGCTACAGTCTTGTCTGTCAGATGAAGCGCAGATACAAGTTCAACATTAAAACAAAAAAAAAAGAAAAATCCAAGATGAAAGTAAAAATGTGAAAAAAATATCCCAAAACTCCAAACACTTTCAGGGAAATTCATCGCTTTCTAAAGAGAACAATCAGCTCCAAGCGTTGGTGTCTATTTTGCAGCACATCCAGACAGATCTAGTCTAGCAATAACGTGCTACAAATACTTCCAGAGCTTCACTAGCACCATGAGTCTCAGTCTGGGTTTTTTTGTGGTGTTTTTTGGTTTTTTTTTGTTTTTTTTTTTGAACATGCAAGTTTAAGGTTGATTCAGTTCTCCTCTGCAAACCCCTTTATTTTCAAGGGTTGTATAGTTGGATTTACAGCGGCTGGTTATTGCAAGGAGAAGGAGAGGGAGGAGGGTATAATCCTACAAGCCTAGGAAAATTGCAAGAATAAATCATGATGGAGACTTTTTCTTTTATTACATTTACTTTTAGAAAAACAGTATAAATAAAGGACTGCAAACAAGAATGAACCAGAAACCAGGAAACAGGAATAATCTTTTCTTCTATTCCTTTCTTATTCCTGCTAATGCTTTTTCTGTCTTTACTCTAGAAACACAGCACTCTCAAAATCTATTAATATTCCTCGTTTTCCCTAGCTAACAGTCATTATTACGGAAAGTGAGAAATGGCTGTCAAGCTCAAAAGCAAAACCAAGCACATTCTAAATCCCCTACAGCCACGCTTGTTCCATATAAGGACATTGCTGCTATTATGACAGTGAGCAGAGTAAATAATTTAAAAAAATAATTAAAAATGTTAATAATTAACAATCCCAAAGCACCCTCTTTTTTTTTCCACACAGTTTGTTCTCCAAACAGAAGCAGGGATCTTTTATTTCACACAGTGCTTATCAATGTCCAGGTCACAGGAGACTAGGAAATTTAGATCACATAACTTGTATTGTATTAGTGGGAGAACACATTTAAACAAGACAAAAATCTATACCCAAATGGAAAGATCAGCATGGATTCATCAAAATGGAAGGTTGCACTCTGAGAAACGTCTATGTGCTTCTATCCTAAGCACTCAGAGGACAAAGCACAATCTGTCAGTGTTCAAGAACTTCGCCCTTCTTGGCTCTAGAGAGCAACTAGGGGAGAAGAAATATGAATGTCTTCTCACGAGAAGCAGACTTAAATACAGTCTGGAATTAGTTCATTAGTTCATATTACAACCGTAGGGTCAGACTTTAATGACGAGGCCAATACAAGCCAGTAACTTCCAGTCATAATCACAAATTCAGTGCCACGCAGACATGGCTGGAAATAAAACAGGCTATTTCACTACTCCCAGCTTTCTGGGAAATGTACTTTTAATCTGTCCAGCTGAAAGTCATTTCAAGTCATTTAGGGTTGATAATTCTTAGCATAGCTCAGATTTAGGTCTGCTCGGATAATAAAGTGCTCTGAACACAAAACTGAGGCTGGACCTCTGGTAATACCTCCCCTGGTTTCACCTCCTTGACAGTTTTTCAAAATGGACTGGCACCCAAAACGCAGAACACTTCTGAAAATCTGGTCCTTCTTCTCTTCCCATCATGCTGAAATGAAACCTTCCACCCAAAGACCTTGGAAGAAGCACCTTTACACTTCACGTTCCCCTAGGTTCTTACTCAAGGCAGGACTTCCACTGCCTTTGCTGGGAACTGGCTTTTCCAAACATCATGATTGTGGCCAGACTGTTGAGTCATCCTGCTATAATTGTTTTAATGACAATTAAAAAGCCTGATTTCTGATCATTTAAAAATACATTAAAATTCAGCCCTAAGGCAATGAACAACTGGCAAAAGAGTAGCAGTTCCAACGAAATCTAGGATTTCCTTGTCTTTCTCTTTCTTTCTTTTTTTTTTTTTTTTTTGTCATCAAGTAACCTCAGAGAAGCAGGGTTTTTGCAAGGAGAGGTAATGTACTTCATTAAACCAAATGATGCAGCTAGGAGAAGCAGACAAGCTTTCAGACACACAGTTCCTTCAGGTCAAACTTCATAATAAAATTAAATAAAATAATTTTCAAAATATTGCAGAAGTGTACTTATCTCCAGTGATAGCAAATGTGCTTTTGAGCTTTACCACTGCTTATTAAAGCCTTAACATTTTGGTTTGGGAATGGACACAAGCTCTGCACAGCACTGGAGCAGAAGACTTTTCCATTTGAGCTCACATACTAGAAAGAGCATACTCTAAAAAAAAAAAATCCCTGGTCTGTGCAGTAAATGCCCATTATCTACAGTGCAATGCTAATATTTTCCCTTCCAGTATTTGAAAATATTTTCTTGGAAGTCACTGAATTGCTCCCAGGATGTTTTATTTTTATTTTTTCTTAATGCCTAAAGAAATCATATGCGCAAACGTCTTCTCCAGATTTACACCTCAACCTTTCATTATTGTCACCATCTTTCCAGTCACTTTAGTAAGACCCTTGTGAAAATCCTGCATTGGACCTTACCTCTGCACTTATGACTATTCTTTGGTATTCTGGATCTACCTTTGGTCTGTTAAGTCACCAGACTGCACGCAGAGCCACTTGTCATGTTGGTCAGTAAGAGCAAGGGGAGGAAAGCTCTACTCATTTCCCCCATGAGACCCCTTACATGGACTTCAGTCCCCAGCAGAGAAGTGTCTGTTCTGCGCCAACACCTGCAGGCTAAGCCCCAGCGAGGGCTCGGACCCAGCAAACTGCGACAGCCTGAATGTTGGGTCATGGAAGAGGTTCGATGTTGAGCCAAACCTCAGAGGTGGAGGAAAGCCTCCCCTCTCCCAGGAAGCCAGGAGGGGCTTGTGGAGAGCTCGTGCCTGTGGCACACAGAAGGATGGGGAAAGTTGCTGGACTACAAAGAAAGCCTGGAGAATATCCTGTCTTTTACAGATATGGAGTATGTTTGCTTTTTAGCCTTTCGTTTACCTGCTCTCTCACAAAATCTGTGTTTTCTCCTTCTAAAGAGTTGCTTTATTATTCTGTGTTATAATGAAACATTGGTAAAGAAATGACAAGTCTTTGGTATCTTTTTGGCATATTCACTTTGAAAAAGGGAAAGAGAAGTTCAAGTGATCATTTGAAGGATGTGAGGTCTAATCACATTCCTCTTCTTCCTCCCAGGTCTTACCACTCTTTGAGGGTGTTTTGGAAGACAGAAAATGTCTCTTACTGTGCTTTGTGATTTTGGGTGCAGCATTTCAACAGCTATTGCCAGTTTGCTTAAAGAGAGAACAAAGACGTTACTAAATTCTGATTTTCTCAACGCCCTGAAGCTCTGTTATGGAGTATTTAGTAAGTGACAGCGATCTCATTTATGACACTCTTATTTCTAAGTTAGTACTGATAATCTCACATGGTGTTAAAAGGGGCCCTGACATACCAAAGGCTCTGTCTTTTAGGCAAAATATAAAAACTAGACCCTTCTGCTCTCAGGAATTACAAGCTCCTACACAACCCAGTTGTTAAGGTTAGTGTCCTGGCCAAATTCCAACCAGAGCACTGTCATCCTTTTTCCTCACTCCTCCCTGAGTCTTCCTTCTACCCAAGGGAAGATTAGGCAGTTAAAATCCAACTCACAAGTGCACCCTGTCCCAAAGGCATATGTCACAGCACTGGGCTCAGAAAGCCCCATGGTATTTACACCATGCTGAATACAGGCAAATAAAAAGTGTGATCTACGCAAATCATTAAATCCTTGCTTGGAAGCTTTATAGGACTGAAAATACTATATATATATGATGCAACAAAATATAAATACATAACTCCACTGAATACAAATGATATATAAACTGTATATAAACCTTGTAGTTCACTATTAAAAAAGACCTATGAATGATTTCAAGTGTGTCTGCATATACAACAACTGTGTTTGTGGTACATGTAAATAAATACTTTTTGTGTATTTGTTAACATTCATACAGCAGAGAAATTAATGACTTATAAGTAATTGAAAAGCCATAGTACTCCTCAAGAAGTTACATTTAATATTTTAACATCAAAAACCAGAGAGCTCAAAAAATAGCTAGTACACAGAATTAAAGAAATGTTAAAAATTGTCAGAAACTTAAAAAATAAAGTGACCAAGCATTTAAAATCATGCAGTTCTAAGAAGTGATTTTTAGGTCCTAGCACTTTTTGGCTTTAATATTAATTACTCAATCAACATAAATTTAAAAATAGCACTAGCGGTAGCCTAGTGACCTGGTACTGCACTGTAGCAAAGAAGCGTGAGGAGAATCCTATTGCTTGCAAAACTGCCCAAGGGAAACACCGACCAACCAAAAATGCCAGCCTGGGAATAATCATGACCACCTGAAATCTCCAGTGATTTATGTGCTCAGGTACGTTTTAATCTAGACCATACTCCAAAGCACTGCAATCATCTTCACACTCACACACACACACAGAAACAAAGAAACGCGACAAACCTGTCTTCTGCAAACCTTTGTATATTGGGGAGTAAGGGGAAGGGGAGTAGAGCACAATTCCTACATATACTGGATGTTCTCCATTAAAACCTCAGGCAAGAAACATGTATCTTCCTGCAACAAATCAGCAGAAACCTTGCAGCATAGGCAGGTGAGTCATGACTGAATATATTTAAACCCATTTTGTTGCCTTGCTGAGCCCTCTGAACCCAAAAGGTTGAAACTATTTGTGTGCAGTCAGTAACCTGGAAAAGGATTCCCCATGTAACAGTGGCTTCAGATGTGGAAGGTGGCAGCAGCGTGACAACATACACCAATATAGTCACTTAGTTAGCGTTAGGTTTAGTGCAAACCTCTGATAAACGTCTAACAGTTGATGAAAAGTCTTTGCGTGCACCCTGGTAACACAGTCGCTTTAATCCAGCATAAATGTGTGGTTGCCAAAAGCAGTGCCGAAGTGCTCAGCCCTGCTGGCTGTCCTGCACCAGCAAGAGCACTCTTGCTTGATGTGGTAACCTGGATTAGACGATTGAACTAGCTGAAAACAACTCTCGTCTTTCTTTTGTTGGGTCAGTTTTTAGCCAGATCAGTTGACTGAAGCTCACCCCACAGATATAGAGATGTTAGTGCCAGGACAAGGGAAGTGGCAGGAGTGAGTGGGTAGGGACACCACCAGCCCTCGGGGAAGAAGCTCAGGCTTCTGCCGCTGACTGCAGATTCACAGAGACCTGAAACATGGAGTTGTTTGCTGAATTCATGCGGCAAGTCACTTTGTATGACTTGCACTTTTCTGCAAGCTCTTCAGGATTTCCTTTAGTCTTCTCTCAACATTGGCTCAGTAACTAGTTGAAAGAAACCACTGTCTGATCACTCACCGGTACATCTGTAATAGCGGTGCATCTGACTGATACAGGTTTGCCAAGGAGACCTCAGTCTTAATTTGGGGAACCGAGGAGCATCCTCTTTACTGCAGAATTCTTTTATTCTTCCTTGAGCATATGCATTAGTATTTTTGTACAACTGAATCATATCCTAACTTTATTACCCTACATCTCAAAGTCATTAAATTCTTTTCATATAACACTCTAATCCTCTTCTTTATTGACTATGCCACCTAAAGTTGTGTAAATGGCAAATTTCATTAGCACACTCTTGATTTTTCATAAAGTTCCCTAGCAAAAACATTAAATCTGATCAGGCCTAAATCCAAGGAAGCTGAATTTCAGTTGCAACTTCCCCCATTGTTTTGGATCTGAAATCCGAGACTAAACTAAAACTAACATACTAACCCAAAGATAATCTATTCAAACAACTTATGCAATGCACTGTACACCTAGGGCACCAAAATTTAAGGCAGGAAATGGCAAACACATCGGTTTGCTCTACGTACTAATTTGCAGTTGCTGCTGTGGGTTCCCCTCCCCCCCCCGATAAATAAGTATAGGCTCCAACAAGTTGATGGGCCTTTTCTCATATTGAGAGCATTCATCTGGAGACTGACTGTAGAGATCTGTCTATCAGTTGTTCACACTTGGTGCTGCCCTGAACTGATCACCCTTTTAATTAACCATGTTAAACTACCTCCCTGAAGCTCATGATGCTTCTGCCACTTGCCTGTGGGTTTCCTCTTCACTACAAGCCTGAGTGCTTCCATTAAGTTTACAGTGAGAAGAAACCAATAGAGGAAATGATGAAGGATATCCCTGTGCTCCATTTGAAAGACTGTTAAAGAAAGGCTTCACAGCAAAAGAGAATTTAATAAAATAGCACTTTTTTTCTTTGATGCCTAAGGAAAGGAAAACAAAGAATATATTTATTTTTGCTGTATTTAAAATGTCTTTTGTAATAGCAAAACAAAAATTATCAAGCAATGGCACACCACCGCAGAGGACATCGTGTATTCACCAGTTGCAATACTGTAGTCCCCTGACCTGGTGTATCCATGGTTTCATCTTTGAAAATGTGAGTATTTAACATTATGTATATGGGAATAAGTTGGAAACAAAGAAAGGTTTACATGGACTGTAGATAGATGGACTATATCCTCACAGAATCTTCTGAAAAGTCTCATCTACATATTAAGAATGCAGTGGCCACCTTAGAGATCTAAAAAATTTTGTCAGGTCAATATTTGTGGCATCACCATTATCTCCTTTAATGAGTATTGTAAATGATGAAGTGTCAAACAATTAACACATTTCTCCTAGTCTTGCACTTAGGATAACACATATTTCCCAAGAGTGGGAAAGAATTTATTTGGCTTACTTTCAATTTGTGCAACAAGGGTACAAATCTAGCCTCAAGAGCAGCAAGTCTGGTATATCATTACCACTTTCTGCAGGTACACATTTAAAAGTTAGGAAGGCTTCTGCCTGCACTCACAAAATTAATAATGATGAAGCAAGTATGACTGTTGGCAAATATGCATTTTGCAAAATGAGTTAAGTATTTTAGCACCTTGAAAAAGTAATGGTGATGATATGAAAATACTCTTCCTCCTTGCCTTCGCCTGAACAAAGACAAAAAATTACAAACTTTAATAGCTCTAGGTGAATTTGTATTTTTCAGTGGTTAATGCTCTATGCAGCCATCATCTTCTTCAGCTAAACAATTTTTTTATTATTTTTTTTTTTTTACCAGATAGGATACAGAATAAGCAATATGTAGGTGATTTAGAGCTGGAACAGATAAATACAAGCAAAAACCTCTGATAATTCAGTGGAACCAGTTTACTGGAGCCATGTTCCCATTCTGTGTGTACAATTCCTCTGGATAAATCAGAAAGTAATTCAGCTCCCTTTAATAAAGTTTTTTGCGCAACAAACACAACTTGAAGCAAATTGCAACATCCCTGCTTCTCTCATTGAAAAAATAGAGTTTGGCCTGCCAGCAAATGCAAACTCTAATGCAATGTGCCAGATCTGAACAGCTGTATGTATCCCACTTCTCCTGAGGCTCCATCACATGCCACATGCCAGTCACCATAATTAGTGAGAGTTAGAAGGAAAACTCACAGTACAGTTAGGAAATGTACAGCATTAGACATAAATAAAAGATTACTGCTCCCCAGTGCTCTTGTCTCTTCTAATTCCTGTTTTTTCTCCCCACAGACCAATAGCAGTGTTGAATTCTGATGAAGCAAAATGTGGTTCAACCTCAGGCATTTTGTGAGGCAGAGAGCAATTAATTGGCGTTAAAGCAATACAAAACAACATGTAGTTTTCTGTCAGGGAAATGGCCAACTAAAGAGTTAACTTCGGCATTACTAACAAACTTTAAGCACAGATTTAAAAGCTTGCTATATCTTTCCCCAATGTGAAGTAACTGCTGCCCAATTCATCTAAGTATTTAAAAAATGGTTTTAACTCTATCCTGCCCATACAGTCCATGGAACCTGAAGGACAAATAATGTGCCTAGTATTAAACACATGCTTAAAAGTTTGCTGAGTAGAGCTTGAGTGAATTACGTATTGGGTGATAAATCTTGATAGGAGAAAATACATAAAATTTTCATCTGTGGCTCTCCAGACTACACAATGGAACAGGAGCAGTTGCATTGTGCCCCCTGTAAGAACTAATTAACCATTACACAGTTGCTAACTTGTCTTTTGTTTCCTGGAAACACAGACCCAGAAAAGGGAAGTGATAAAGGGGAGGTATGGATCCAAAATTCTACCCTTTGATCTGTCCTAGAGGCACACTCACAGAGGGATTCTTCTGTTTTACATTTGAAAAATCACTATTAAATTTGTGCTTCATTAAGCAGAGGGCAGGAATGGACACACCTAAGAAAGAATGAAGGATGTTCAATATTTTTCTGGTTTTATTTTCAAAAGATGCATGGTTAAGAGAACATATGAGACACAGCAAGATGGACAGTGTGCCTAGATCTTTCAAGTTTACAACTGTCAAAATTGTTAAACTATGCTATTTTTAGTGAAATTACAATTTGGAACTGGCATGTTGATTCCACACAGTTGGAGCCTGCTTCAATGCCAGTGAACATACTTTGATTTATTGCTCTTTTATTCAGGTCAGGAACCATAACCTCAGGAGCAGTCAATTCATTGGTCTCGGTGCTCTAGACAAGAGGTGAATGTGGCCTTCAGAATTAAAACTGTTTATGCTATGAAGGAGAGGACAATCTTCAAAGTGCTGAAACAAGTTTTCTCTAATTAGCTATAACCAAATTTGACTGCAACCTACTGAAACAGACAACAGCGTAGGAAAATAGAATTGTTCAACATGTTTAAGGAGAATGAAATCTGGAAAGTGGTAATAAGTTTGAGCATAAAAAAAAACACGAAGAGAAACATTAAAGAAAAAAAATTAAAAGCTGAGAGGTGATTAATTTTAAGCATAAATCAGTCCTTAGGTAAATGGGAACTGGCAGAATTTTAAGATGGTGCCAGTGGAAACACCCTAAGTATCTTGAAATTAAAATAGAACACAGTAAGCTTCTGACAACAGTTAATTTCTCTCATCCATACAACCTCAGTTCAAATTCTACTTGTACATTCTCTATGCTTTGATCAATAATGTACTAGTACCTGAAGTACAAGCAGCAGCATCTGTACTCAAAAAGAAAACGAAAAAAGCAATCCACCCTGTAGAGTTGAGGGAGGTACTAAGTAGTCCACTGGAGAACAGAAATGGTTCTCTAAATGCCCTTTCTCAAAATTACAGTGAGGAAGTTGGCAGTTATACAAGGAAAATTAGGAGCATAAGCATCCATCGGTCCCAACAAAACCAACGCAGTTCATTCAAGTCTTCCTGATGACCTGTGTAATAACAGGAGGCATTTACTGCAGTGTGCTGAGTAAAAGAATTGTCGTGATTAGTGCTGCTAGGAAAGAATGAAAAGAAACTTGGTCTTTGTGGCAACCTGATAATTCACTAACAAATCCCCTCAGACTGTTGGTGGCTAAGTTTGAAAAGCCTAATGTTATGACAGGTATCAAGGAGAAGCATATAAAAAAAAAGGCAATCTTAAAACAAAATCCATGAAAATATAATAAACCTTTAAACCTGGCACCATTCCTTTAAAGTGAAAACAATTAAGCACCATTTTAAGCAAAGTAGCCAAGGGGAATGACAGAAATCAAACATTTTTATTTCCAGATTAAGTAACATTAAGAGAAGAAAAACACAAAACACAAAGAATAAAAAGGATTGGTTCTGCATTGCTAAACCATAAGGGACAAAAACCAGTGTTGGTATAACATTTTTCATTAACTACAGCAAAAGCAAAATGTACATATCAGTGTTACACATCCTTTTCTTGCCTAAGGCTCTGATTAAGTTCCCCAAACTTCCTTTGCTCTACAGCTTTTAATGCACCACCACATATTTTTCTGCTATCATTGAACATGTCAGAGAAATATCTCTGCAGCACACTAAATCTAGGTTAAGAATCATGGAGACAAAGAATTCTTTCTTCTTACTTGGGATATTAAAATGGCCATGGTAAGGGATTTTTTTCTAGTCAACTACATCCATATCTGTGAAAAAACAATCTCGGTTTTGTTACAGCAGCAGCCACAAGTACTCAGGTGACTCAAAGTAATTATTATTTGATTGATAATGGCCACTGGAGAATTTCTCTTGCATAAGAAACTATCCTGATATGAATCTGCTACAAGTGGCATGGTCTTCTCCCATAAAAATTCCTTTAAATTTCTGGTGTATACCATATATGCTTAAGGGAATACAGCAGAGGAAAATGTGGTCTATGGGATTTTACAGAAGCACATAAGAAAGAATAGTTCCTTAATTTTTCATTTCACTGCATCTCCAAACTGTAAAATGTTTCCTTGACAGAATTCCCTTTCCTTTACAAAAGGCCATAACACTTACAATCCATAATAACTGCTGTGTTGTAACATCAGTCTTTCTGAAGGCAGGAAAATACTACTCCTGACACAGACATCCAGACTGTTAAAGGCTGAATAGTTACTGGTACACATATCTGTATAACAATGTACATACATTTAGGTACTTATAACTTCTCTTTGAGTAGTTCTAAAAAGCACTTGTCCCTCCACTTTGTTCAGGGTCCAGGCAGGAGAAGGGAAATATGTGTAATAGCATACATTACAGTGTACACAGAAAAAATATAGCGCAGATAGATAATACAGGTGTAATAAGTGAACAAAAACTGTTTCAACAAATTTTCCTTTGCTAGTACGATTTGCATTGTGCAACACACAACTAGAATTGTGTCTACTTCAGCTCTCTCTAACCTCATGAATTTTTAGGAAGTGGGATAATATTTCAACATCAATAAAACAAGACCAGCTGTTAAACTGATATAGGAAACATCTTTGGCCACTAGCAAGTGAAATTTTCCCTGCAGCATGAAGGAATTTTTATCAGTTTCAGGGTGATGTTATGTGTATTTGACTCGCACATATACTCCCTTCACAAAGACACATGATCCCTAGCAGAGGAACAAACTGCATCTCAAACTTCCTGATCCTCCTCCACAGGACATTACAGAACAGCTGCAAAATTTGGATTTCTCATGTCTACATACAGATGGCCATGTTAGAGGAAAGAAAGCACGTGCATTTCTTCTATCCTCTATTGTGTATTCCAGGTTGTTGCCTGAGGTACTTTGACAGCTGCAGCTCTACCAGCATCTAGGTGGGCATTCAGTGAATGATTCATGCCTAAAGGTGAAACTGATGGAAAAATGGGGATGATTTGCATTTCTCACCAAACCAAAGGTGAGAAAAAAACAAAGATGAACATCAAATACTGAATGGTCAAATCTGCTAACTGTACTTCTGACTGTACCTTTTAACTGACATTTCTGCAAACATATTGGTAAGCCAAACTTATATAAGGTGGGTGAGAAAATTTAGTATTATTTTAGGCTTTTGTGGCCAAATTTATTCTGAAGGCATTGGATTTACAGTGGTATGGAGATCAATATAAGAATACTGAGTCATACACTTCGTTTTATATTTTAAACCTTGACTGACTTTTTCAGGCACCATTAAAATCTCATTTATGCACTGAGCTTAGCATGAAGCAAATGCACAATTTGTGTAGACTGTCAAGCTTAGTACTACTAAGATAATGTCTTAGGACAGAAGCCCACAGACATGTGGTCTTGTCACATCTACCAGAAAAAAAAAAAAAAAAAAAAAAAAAAAAAAAAAAAAAAAAAAAAAGAGTTGTTTGTTCCAGTGAGGGTCCTACACTGTGCCCCTCCCTGCAGAATCAAAGGTTAAAGTACGATAGCATTTATGACAACCAAAAAGGAATACAGATATTTCATCATTATTCAGGAGTGTGACAGTGAATTTTATACTATTAAATATATCATCCTCAAAAGAATATCCTGAAGTTTAGGCAACCTAATTAGTATTTGAGTGTGTGCCTGAGCAATTCATGTACAGTCCAAGTTAATGCATTGTCCAAGTAATGCACAGTCCAATATAACTCTTTTGACATCTAGGCCAGAACTCCAGAACTAAATATTTGCATCGCATTACTGATGTCAGGTCCCCACCAGGCCTCTTGGAGGCTGCAAAGGATTATGTTGTTTTCTTATTCTCCCTTATTTTATTTTTCTACACATCTCTTGCATTGCCAAAATCTGCCTGGAAACAGAATACTAATGTAACAGGGAAAGTCAGCATTTCAGAACAGCTCAGAAGTCAAAAATATTAATAATAGTGTTTTTCAGGAGGTCAACAACAGGAGACTTTCAGCAAACTTCTGAATACTAAGGAGGTTCAGACTGGCTTAGAAGAGTAAGTCAAAACAATATACCAAAACTTTCCTTGTGCCATATATCACAATTACTGTTAACATACTGCATTTGATTTAATTCCCAGTTTTACATTTCCACTGACAGTCTCCATAAAATCAGGGAAAATTTAGTTACTGGATTTCTCATGCCAATCTCCCAAGTGTGGAGAAACTTTTACACTACGTCTAGAAAAAGATCATTTAATATTGCCAGTAAAACATCTCATGCAGAAGCTAGTAAATAAAACAGTTTCTCCTGTCTAATTCTAATGTACTATATAATGTGTGAAATCTTTCCTTGGCAGGGAAGCTGGAGGAAACAGGGGTTTGTTTTCTGTCTTCCTTGCTCTGTCTCCTTCGTTCAGCAATTTCTCAATTCCGTATGGGCCCAAAACCACCAAAAATGACTCAACTCTCTTCCCTGACTAAAAAGTCAGCTCTTTATCTCCTAGAGCAAGAAATTAAAAGCCAGTTATTTTTTCTTTAAATATCACTTAAAGGATTATCTAGCTTAGAACTATTGTAACTCAAAAAAAATATTTTCAGTCATATTCTGTCAGTAGAAATAGATCATTATTAATACTGCTAAGAATTTTGTGAAACAGTTGGAAACTGCTGACAAGGGCAAGGAACCCGGTAGTGTAGTCTATCACAAAACGTTACATGACATCAGCACGGTATGAGGGTGGAAACAGCAAATATAATCTTCAGCAAATGTCCTCATTTGTAATATCTGGAAACTAGATGTAATTGTGTTCCAGAAAGATGAATTTTCCATGGAATAGGCACGAAGAAAGCCTACTGGGATGGTGAGAAGAATGGGGAACCTATCTGAGCCTGATTTGTTTAGCTTTCCAAAATGAAAGCTGCAAATTGTTATGATTGCTATCCATAAATATACCCAGAGAACATATATTCAAGCTGAAAAATAACACTGATAGAGGAATAAGTGTACATGAAGTGACCATGATTAAGTTGCAGCTGAAAAGTCACATGAAGGATTACCGCCTGTGGTGTAATGGGATTCTAAAACTCTCTCCTCCCATTAACAATTGGACAAAACATTTGACTTGTTTGAGGAAGGAATCAATTTATGTCATGACTTGCACAATCCAGAAGTCTGGATTCAATAACTTTAGAGTAATGATTGATGTGACTTTGTGATGGCATCTTCCATCTGGTCCAAGATATATCTGTTTGTGCAAGTCTACCATGATGTCACACCAACCATTTCATGTTCTCAGTTTCAGAACAATTTTCCTTTATAAAGCATGTATGCTTTTCTTTTTAACCCAGTTAACTTCAGGCACTACAGTGACACACAGGTTTAAATATTACAGGGAACTATGTATGGTGAATTCCACCGTAGGCTGGAAATCCAAAACTGCTGGAAGTAAAAAAATCCTTTTCAGATTCGAGCCTTGCAACATTTCTGAAGTTTTTATCCTTTCATTTCCAGAAGTCTGCTCTCCCATCTTGATTCACTTTTAACTAGCTCTAACATCACAGTCACAGACAGTCCATGTGTCTACACCACACTGGCAGACATTATATTCTCAATATTTTATTACAGCTATTAAAAGCCATCACAGGATTGGTTTGTTTCTAAGTTTCCATCATTTCCTATTTTAATTATGAATTGTTTAGCTGAACAAAGCCATATTAAATGAAAAGCACGCTGCAGAAGTAGAGGAAGAACTTTACAATCATAGTTGACAGCTTAGCTATTTATGCTGTAAATGCATCATAAATAATTTCTGAAGTCTTCATACATTTCTGTACTTGGTCTGTAGCAGGCTCATAAATAGACTGATAGACCTTTATTAACCAATGATATTCAAACCTTAAAGTAAAGCAGCTTCATAGCCTTCTCTCAAAAGTGCAATGCTAGTTATAATTTCCACAGACCTGCTCTTCACAAGCAGACACAGTGAATATAGGAAACAGTTTCAAAATGGGAAACATCAGATTGCTTTTTCCCACTAAGGATCTCAAACACATGAGGAGAATCAAATATCCATAGACCCTCAACACAGCCAAAAGCACACACAGTTTCAGCTTTCCTAGGACTCTCTCCTGTTGTTGTTGCATCTAGCTTCCATTTACCCATCTCTTCCACTCAGCTACTAACCTTATGTCCATTCCCTCCTTGCAGTCTTCTGTACTACTTTTCCTTTCTTTGTTATCAACTTTTGCTAATGGGTCCTCTTTTGCTTTCGTTGAGCTGACCCCTAGCCCTTAGAAATCCTTTAGCTTTTCTCCAGATCTTTACCTCTTACTCTAACACCTTGCTTTCCCTCTCCTCCAACCTACACCTGCATCTATTCCTCTTTCTATTTGTTGCCAGGCTCCTTTTCCATCAGGCCCTGGTCCTGTGCCTCCTGATCTCAACCCTTTTGGTCTGCTCATTACTCTCCCACCTACAGTATAGTTACACAGCTTCTGCCTCCTCTAGCAGTCAGGATATACAGGACTTTGGTTTCCTTCTGATGACCAGCAACTTCTAACAACCTGAAGGACTAAGTTCATGAAACTCCTCCTCGACTGCTTCACATCTGCAATGGAACGTACTTCATTCCTCTGCAGAGATGGTATACACTGAGATATATTTCCCCATATGATAAAGGGACAACACTTTCTTTGTCATTAAAGAGTTACTGTAAAAGATAACATTTTCTGCTTAGAAAATTTTTTCTAGAGGTTTTTTTTTCTGCTTTTCCAACAGGAAAAAAAAAAAAGAGAACAAGAAGAAAATAAAGGAACAATAAAAATTTGCTAAGAACATTGGAATTTACAAACTTAGGTATTTCTACAAAAATACAGTAATTTATGAACATAAAACAATGTACAGGGCTTAAAAGTGACAAACATTTATGGAAGAAAAATCCACCAAGAGTTACTAAATACAAACATACTACCTGCCAACCCAAAAAATTAAAAAAAAAAAAAAAAAAAAAAATCACAGATACACAAACTGTGAAGTACTTGCTCACCAAGTTTTTCTGTAGGTATCTGTTATTTGGCAACTGCTGGATACTAAGCAATGCAGACCTTTGGTCTGACCCTGAATGGCTGATCTTGAGCAGCTCTGTTACTTCATCCACCTTGCCTTCAACCCTGCACCTTCCCCTCCCACATATTCCTGTCCCACAAGCCAGCCTGCAGTCTCTGAAATACTCCCATATGCTCCTAGAGCAGTGACCTGCAAACCAGGTACATCAGATGACTTAGATTCCTTACTCTCTGTTTCAATTTTTTTAATTAGTCTTGACAGACAGCCTAGCCTAAGGAGATACCTGGACAGCTCCACCACAACACAGTAACCACAAACCTTGAACACAAAAAGTAAAAACTAGTTATTTAAAGTCTAAACATATTCAATACTTTCCAGGCCAGGTTTTTATTCTATTGCTCAGAAATTATAATTTAAATCTGCTGCTGAATCCTCACTGCCCCCCTCTGTACATAATATGCCTAACTGAACTGCTTAGCAACACACACTTGTGTATTGTTCGATTGGGCTGGGAGCTCGAGCGCAGGCTCTCTAGGCAGAGAAGTGATGATAGCTTCATGCAGTGTGAGATTTCTCAGCTGCGTCCCCTCTGGACAAAGACTGAGAAAACTCAAGTATGTTCACCACATATCCTAGAGTTAAAGCAGGGGAAACTATCAACAGATTCAGCAATATAGTTCTCCTTAGCAAAAACGTTGCTGAGGATGCAGATTCCATAAGGAAACTTTGTGAACCTTTCAACCACACTTCTTCAGTACTATCTGACATAGTCTTTGAAAGGCGAAGTATGCAAAAGAGGTGAACCTTGGCATATACAGTCCCTAATTTTGTTCTGGCCCCTGAGGAGTTAAGTAATTATAAAATATTCAGCTGCTGCTTCTATCTGGCAAAAGTCATGCAAGATGGAACAACCAGCATTTACACACACTTAAGGCTTTCAAAGTGCTTTACAAACACTAACCAACTGCAACATTGCAAGTGAAACTGTACAGGAACCCCAAATAAGCAGATTAGTAAACAGGAAAAATGGGTCCTGCTATGAACTTTTTCTTTAAAATTTACAAGGGTGTAGAAGGGGTTGGCAAGTAAAGGAATTGTGGAGGAGACACAGAGAAATTCAGAGATAATAAAGGTGATCTGGTCTGATGTAGTGGACGACCTAACTGGTAGTAATGAGAAAAAAAAAAAAAGTATGTTAAAATAAGGATCCAGTCAAATGAGGACAGCATCAGAAAGAATGTGAATCAGAGATAATTGCAACATGACGATATAGCAATTGTTAAGTGTATTGCAAGTATTAGAAGATACAAAATGGTAGTAGAGCTGCCTTATGTAATAATACTGTGAAGAAATAGGAAAAAGCCAGGAAAGTCAGTGCAGAACCTTTTATGATCAAAATCAGTTTAGAGAAACACAGTAAAAGAATAGTAAGGTCCATTAAAGACCTCCACAATCAGACTTGGATACAGATAAAGATCTTAATGTTATTGTAAAGGTAAATTCTGTCAAAAATGTTTCCATAAACTTAAGAGAAAGAGAAAGGAAAATGGTAGTAGGCAAATGTCACCTGGAGGTCATTACTGTTTAAGGGACTCAGCACAAATAAGAACTACGAATCTCCCACTTTAGCTATCCTCCCTGTACAATCTTATCACAGAATATGAGATATTCTCTTTGACAGCCATATTATTAAAATAATGCTATAGGAGACTTGCAATAACATCTCATTGTTTGGAAACATAGAAGAAAAAGTCTGGATCTAATGTCTAATCACAAAATGATCACAAGTCTGTAGTATAATACAGCTATGAAAGGTTAAGTCAGGAGAGGTATTTAAACAGTACCAGCGAGGCTTCATCTGGAATAATGTATATAATTCCACCCAAGGAAAAGAAATTCAATCTTCATTAGTAATGTGTCTGAGGGAATTAAAACTTGTTTTAAAGAAAAGACTCTTTGTTTGTATAACCTCACAAAATGAAAGTTGAAAAGGATTTTATCTATTTTCCACTCTTTCTCATCATGGAACTAACCAGCAGCAAGGGAAAAAAAAAACATTTCATCTAAAGGTTGATGCTGACACAAGAACAAATGACATAAATTGGCAATAAACACACTTAGGTTAGAAATTACAGTATAACTATCTAGTAAGCAAGGGTAAAAAAGGGAATAGAAACAGCAGATGCAAAAAAGCACAAGTTAGGCTAATCAGTATACAAAAATGCTTACATAAACCTGGCTGCATGAGACTGGATTTGATGATTGACAAGGTTTCTGCTTGTCTATATGCCTGCTTGCCCAATTCTGTCAGTCTGACTTTCTCTCACGCAGGTCTATGCTTCCGTGGATTAGACAGAGCAAGAAGCGCCTGCAGTGTTAAAGGAAGCTGAGGACCCACACGCCTACCCTGCAACAGTCTTACTTATTCACACCATCAGAAGGATCCATTGTGAATTACTGAGCGATGTGAATTAGGGAGTGAAAAACCAGGCTTGCCAGATGTGCTTTTTTCACATATTTTGACAATTATAGTTCAGCTTAATCATTTATGATAATACTTCATAATGTTCTAGTAAATGCTCTGGAGTATACTTTGTGAAAAATAATGAAGTTTTAAGTAACATGGCAACTCACTCAGCTTTTAAATCTTTGCTGAGAAGCAGGAGGAAACAGCCAGTGTTTTGTGCAGATTATGGAGAATTATTGTAGTAAAATTAGGAACACTTCCATTATTGCTTCCCCATCAGCTTCTTAAGCATTAACTACTGTAAGATTACCATGGTTATACAGCAACAAGACACCCACAAATAAGATCAAATAAGACCATAGCTTCACAGCTTTAAAGGAACAGACGCTATTTAGTAGTAATATGGGGTTATACAAAAGAAACCATAGGAAAGGAAAGGACTAATAATTTCTGCGTCTACATTCAATTCAGTACTCTAATTCTTATTTAAAGTCAGCTGTCAAGTTCTACATAACTTAACCTTCTACTCCCTTGCTTATCATGGCTTTGCTCAGCCATTCAGCTGGCTGCAAACTATCACAAAAATGCTTCTTTCACTTTAAAAAAAAAAATTAAAAAAAATCATTCTAGTAGAAATTTTCCATCTGACTCCTTTATCACAACTTCTGGACAGGGTTGGATAAGCACCAGAAAACTAGTCATGTGATCTGGCAAGCTCATTTACAGAACGCACAAAGTTGATGTAAGCAGTTAAACATCTTGTGTCAGTAACACTGACGCTATCTCAGCTTTGAAAAATGCCAACAATTGAACAGTGCCTGTACTTAATTTCAAGAAAATTAAGGAAGCCTGTGGCATTCACAGAAATTTGCTATTTCCCAACTTCCTTGTTTTGCTGATTGGCAGCAGTTGCGATTATAACATAAGGTGGAAAATAGGAACAACTTGCACAGATCTATCATATGTTTCACATTCTGTAAGTGTTTAGGTGGGAAAGAGTTATTGTTCCAAAGCTCAAAAAGAGGTAACAGAGTATTCACTGCAGATGCAAGTCTGAGGCATTCTCCATTTCATAAAATCAGAATCCTTCCAAATGTTGTGCCAATGGAGACAGTAAACTGACAAGAAATGTAGATCAATGTTCTTTAAACATTTCAGCTTTTCTGATAAGCAAACATTTCAGTCTGTGTAATATTGTCAAACTACAGCTGCAGAGAATTTTGAAGAGGCTCCTATGTACGCTTTAAATATTCCTATTCCTTTCTACCAGAAAATGTTCTCAAGAGAGCATAACGCCAACACAATCCTGTTCACATTGCAGTCAGTTCCCTGTATTGATTGTGGCAGAGAATGGGCAAAACCTCAACGAAAGCTTGGAATTCAATGTTATTGCCTGACTAAGGTACTTTACAAGTTGCACCAGTGCAACCAGTAAGATAATTAGCCCCTAGATTTGTGCATGAAAAACATAACTGACATTGTAGAGAGAGAGGATTTGGCAAAGAAGGCCGAGGGCTACAGGCATTACACTGCCATTAAATTAGCATTTAATCTTTCCTTCACAAGATGCAGCGTTTTCCTGAGAAATGTGATCTTTGCAAGATACCAGACTCTGGGATCTGTCAAATAATCAAAAAGCTGATTTCCTGGCACAGAAAATTCTTCCCATGAAATAAGTCATATGAATGACACATAGAGAAATTACAGGAAAGTAGTGAGAACTTGGTTGATGGGAAGAAAAATTATAAAGAGCTCACACCAAAAGGCAAAGACAGTCCTTAATATTAAGAAGATTTTATATAGATGTGAAGGGATCTATATACAAATTTAGATTCCATCATTAGAAGTCCAAAAAGTCCAAGGAGATAAACAGAGTAATGCACCTAAGTGCTGATGGCCTCAGGAAACTTTGTCCCATGTAATGATAGAGGAATAGCGATTGGTACACTTAGGTCCATGTTCTGCCTGTGCAAAGACTAACACACACAAATTTAAAAGACAGGAAGCAATTTTACAAATGAGTTGATTTTGTAGTATTCTTTCTGCATGGACCAGTAAAGCTCTCGAATTGCTCTCCTTCCATTGCTCACAGTTAGGAAAACAAGAAAATATTCTATAAAAATAAATTATGATTCAATATCCACTTAAATTTATTTTTTTTTTACCTTTTCTCTTTCTTTTTACTTTTGTTATCAAATCCTAGAATAAAGAACAAAAAGTCTGTCTTAGGCCAGTATGAAAACAGAGGCTGATGCTTCTGGATGCAACAGCAATGACTATTTGCTTTCTAACATACACTATTTAATAGATCTGTTTTGATGATAAAAATCAATCTGTATGCTTGTGAGACACCAAGTAGGTGTGTTCTCCAGACAGCAGAAAAGTTCCTATACTTAGGTGATAAAACACAAGAAAACAAATAACAAGAACATTATTAAACTTGCCACAAGCCAAAAAATAGTAACATGGCTTGCTAATCACTTTGTAATGCCTATCAATATTTTGGCTATGGCTTTCCCAAATAAAAAATTAACCCAGATAGTTCATCATTACCCTTTACAATAGCCAAGATTCATCATATAAAGTAAAGGCAGGAATAACAGTAGCAACTAGAAAACTGAATTTTCATGTCATATTTCAAAGAGATTGAGCTCTGCAGGTTTCACGAAGACTTCAAGGGAATTTGAGTTACAGTATCTGAGCTCATTACAAGAGCTCAAAATCGAAGAAGATCAGAAATGCCAAGAAAAAACAAAAGATGTGTCTAGCATTTTCCAGAATATCAACTTGTGTCTATGATTTTACATCGACATATAAAGTGATAGTAACAACAGCGTCAAACAACTTTGCATCAAGTTGGTTCTAAAAAGTGACATTAAAATATTGTGTGTTTGTATGCTTTTATGAACTGTAGTAGAGCCTCCATATTGATACGAAAGCGCAGCTATGCAGCCTTTCAACCTTGTGGAACAACAAATTTAACAACACTGCTTTAAAGGAACCTGATGACTTTCATGAATTTCAATGACTTTTTAATGTCATTATTTTAATGACCTTTCACCTGACCTTCTTGTCCCTTTTGATACACTGCATGACTGTTTTGCACTTGCCCTGTCTTTTGCTTTTCTCTCTGACTGTCGGTTTTAAAGGCAACCCCAGTTTCCCTCCCATCCTTCAGCTGCTCTAGGCTATGAAAACACCAAGGATGGGTGGCTGCTCTTGCAAATTTCCAGTCTCAGTTTTACAATTCAGAAAAGAGATACCTATAGAAAAGCTCTGAAGATGATACTAGCTCAATACATTAACATGCTAACACTCCATGCATATGCTTGTTTAACATTATTCACCCCTGAACAGTAACATTGCAGAGACGTGTACAATGAACATAGACATATGACTAAATCACTACCAAAGGCTCATTAATTAAAAGGACCATTTTGTAAGTTGACTTCTATGGTATATTCACCTGCTGTTGTGTAACAGAGTTCCTGGTATGACTTTATAGTCTAGTACAGCCACAAGTTGCCATGGAAAGCAATGGAGGAAGGCAGCATATATACCAAGGTGTAAAATGGTACCAGCTTATCCAATAGTTCAACACGAGAAAAAAGGCCTCTGAGGTCTTATCTTGTATTGATTCAGCTCTTCATACAGCAGTTCAAGCAAAAATCTCTCTTACTTTCTAGACAAAAATAAAATAAATAAAAATCAAGCAATCTTACAACATGGAGATGTTTTTTCAAGACAGTATTTACTTTTCTACAGGATTAAGCAGGCACCTATTCTCAGGGAGCAGAGGGGATAACCTGGATTAAGTTTGTTGCTTCTCCTAGTGAGAAATAACTTGTTTGCCAAATACTTTTGAAGTAACTGAGCCATCCAGAAAGTCCACTTGAATTTGGAAAGTAGAGAAGAGTGGTAGTAAAGAAAAAGGCTTAGAAAACAAACATACCATCAAGAAAAAATACGGTACTGAATAGCTATATGGCAAATACTTATTGGTATACATCTATCTGACTTCTCTGCAAAAACACACTAGGGGCCCATAGATGGGTAGAAGGAAAAACAACATACAGCAGAACAATAAGAGATACTGAAGAAAGCATATATAATAAAAAGAGTTATAAACACTTCACAAGATAGTGACAACTGCTTCCTAGATTTGCAAAATGAAAGATTTCAAGCAATGTGAAATCCATGCATTTTGTTGCTCTAATTCAGACATTATCGGGAACTGGTTATCCATGATATCACAATACATTACATTCATCTAAGGATGTTCTTCAGTAAATATTTGAGTGTCTAACACCTGCAAAAACCACAGTAACTCCTAGCTAGGAACAGAGGGCTTTTACCAAAGCTAGTGAAGGAGGAAACAAAGACATACCTACGCTCCAACATTAGGGTGGCAACACAGACAGTGAACAAACTTTTTCACAAGGCCAATCCAGAACGGACAAGCTGTAAGCAAACCAATTTGCAGTTATGCAAGTGAACCTACTAACATAATAACATAGAAGAAAGAAATCAAATCCTTCAGAAAACATTTAAATTCCTGGAAGCACTAAAGGACCTGCGTGCTCTGCAGGTGGCATCCAGAACTTGCTAAAAAGAGGCACAATCTATTATTTGTTCAGTACATGTCCTGTATACTCTGAAGATCTGTTTCACAAAAGCAAGCTCCAAATGTTCAGAAAGCTGTCTGGTACAAAAGACACATTCAGAAGTCTGTCTCCACAAAAAGATTACTATCTTATGAGAATATTCTAGATGAGGCACATCTTTGAGGTATGGATAGGATGAAGTGGCCACAGAAGATGTGTCATATTCTCCAGGAAGGCAGCTCATGTTCACAAGCAGATGCCTGCAGATTTCTAGCAACACATCCATTTCAGTGAATCACAAAAGGAAGAAATATATAAATACCAAGAAACATTATCTTGCATTTTTTCTTTGATGCAAAGATGAAAACCAACAACTATTAAACCTACACTTTTGTTCTTCTCTTGGCTATAATGGTCAGAAAGGTGACAACTGGCGTAGAATCATGACAGCATTTAGGTAATGGGAAGTGCACAACAGTAACAGTAACTGACCCCCTCCCTCCCTGACAGATGGACAAATCCTTGTTACCAGAGATGCTTTGTTCTTCCTATGGAAAGGCAAACTAGACACAGCAGCAGATAACATGGTAATAGCGTGAGCAGCACTCTAACTTCCCCACTGCTGAGCATCCTTGAGAAACTATTAATTAGTTAGAAAGTTTAAATAGGCACCTTCCACTAGTTTCTTTATGAAACCATGTTATTCATCTCAATTAAGTGGAACCCCACAGAATGGCTGTGGGGAGTTCAGAATAACATCTACTTTTTCAGAAGACTCTTTCTTATTTCACTGCTTTCTCTTTTGTTAATTGCCTAATTCCACCTTTTCCTGACTGCACACCCCTTGGGAGGTAAAGACCACTTAGCTATTTATTCACACAGGCAAAGGGGCTTTGAAAAAAAAAAATTGTGTTCTCATTTTCAGACATCTGACAAATGAGAACAATTCATTAGTAATTAAAAAGTATAGCTTTTTAATAGCTCATCTTATTGGCATACTAGAAGGCAGAGGGAAGAAAATAGAATAGCTTTGGAGAATGAGGTTGTTGAATGTGCATATGTTTGCTCACATGAGAAAGGTGAAATTCTCACATGGTTCATCTTTCCCATTTCTCTGTCCTGCCAGCGTTATCTGTAATGACTGATTAAACCTCCCAAAGCACTCTCATGTGACTATCAGTTCATGTCTGATGATAGTCAGAAGGGTGATTCAGTCTGCATCTGCTACCATTTTTGAAAGTCAGAGTACCTGGGAGGTTATCATCTAAACATTACCGTTGTGGCTATAAAGACAGTTATAGGTTCAGGTTACTTTATTGGTATCAGTTTTTAAATAGGAAACTAACACTCACCTGTTTTAATACAGTACTTGCATTCTAACTTTTAATATAAAGAACTATCTCAAAACTACACCTATACAAGAAAAAAAGAACCAAAAAATCCCCCGAACCTGTTACAGGATACTCTACCCTATTGACTTTCAGTATAACCTTCTGTCACTGCCTATGAAATAATAGCAATACTTTTAAAGCCCCACTTTTAGGGTTTTGGTTATGGCATGGTTTTTTGTTGTGTTTTCTTGGGGGGGGGGGTGGTTTGGGTTTTGTTTTGTTTTTTTTTGTGTTTGTTTTTTTTAAGTAATCACTTCTTTCACAGCTGTAAAAGAAAGTTAGAAAAGTTTTAACTCTACAACAAGTAACATGCTTACAAACTTGAAACAGATTTCTGTAAAAAAAATAACACACTGATATTATTATTATTTGCAGTTGGTAATTCTGCATCTCATTTGATTTGGATTCAAAATAGTTGACTTCACCTTCAGTCCTTCCTCTCATATTCAGTATTTTCCTATCTCAGAATGTACTGCAATGTTGTTTAATTTTGATTTCCTGCGCTGGATTTGTATCCTACTAATATTTTGCTTTCAACTTTCTTTTTTAATGTAGCATTTTTTTATTTACTGACTGAAGCAAGAATTAAAGTATGCCAGTTCTTCCAAGGAAGAAAAGAACAATCAGAAAAAAGTTTCATTCTTAACTGGAAATAGAGTTGCTGTATTAGGCCACAGTCAAAAAGAATTCCTTTCAGGTAACGCTATTTAAAACTTATCCAGAAAAAGTATTTTGATGTAAAACAATCTCCAACCTTCTGAGTATACCACTCGGAAGTCCTTGTTCATTAACAACATTCTTAGCTACCTACTCTAAAGATTTCCAATAACTGATTCCCAGTTTATTAATGTCTTGCAAAGATTCAGGCTTCTGGTTTAGTAGTTACATTTCTTTTTCCTCCTAAAATTCTTTCTGCTGTTTTAATGTAATGAATACTATCTCCAAATATTTAAATAAATAAATAATGCATAGAGAATGTTAAGCTGCATATTTTCACCCACTCTTTTAGATAAAATGCTCAGAACTGGACATGTGCCCAGATGACTGAGGCACTTGGCCAACCCAGAGGTGTCCCTGGCCTTCTACCTCTTACTCTCATTATTTGCTCTGCTCCCTTCAAGCTACCCTGGGACTTTGGTGACCACAGTGGCTTTGGGTTCTCTCAGCCAGAGACCTGTTCAGTCACTCAGCCAATAACACAGCTGATTAAGAGCAATGGCCTTTTTATAATCTTCATCTCTACAACTTCATACCCCTGCATAATAGACCGGAACACGAGGAGGTATTTCATCAACTTCAGAAGCACGAGTCACTTTAAGCTTCATTAAAAACACATATTCTGCTGTGCTTTAGGTGTAAAACCTCCAACTCTGAAATGTATCAACAAGATGAAAGCCAGCAAAAACTATACATCTGAGTTGGTTGAGTTTTCCAGGTTTAGGACTGACTTTACTGGTATATTAATGCCTAACACAACGCAGTGTGTAATATTTGCTGATAGTCCTCATTAAAAAAAGACACATTTAAAAGTCTTTAACAAATGCTAAAGCTGGCATGGTAAATAATATATTATGAGGTGAATGTGTGCCCCATGTTTCAGTTGGAAGATTCATCCATCATCAAAACTTTTCCTCCCTCTATCTTACAAAAAGTTTCTAAGTACTGCTTGGACCTCTCAAAATTATGACATTTTACAGCTTATAAAAACTTAGTCTGCTTAGGAAAGGCTAATTAACCTCATTTTGTTAAAGCTGTGCACAGACTTGGTCATACTCAGATTTGGGAAACACCTTGATGACTATTCAACTATAGACAACCTTGTTAAAAATACCTAAATGTCTCAAAAATGCGGATGTGCCACTCAGTGGGATAAAACACATTTGAGTTTGAATACTTATTGTGATATGAGTTCTTAAAAATGGTTAAATATATCCACATCATTACAGTCCCTCAGTTCAACTGCAAGCAAGTTAAGTTCCAGCAATAGCTTAGAAAGAACCTATTGAACATGAATGACTAATTTGAAAAGCATGAAGAAGCATTTATATTTAATCACAAGCACCAACTGGAAACATATTTACATCATAATATTGACTCTGGATGGGATTATTATTGATAATTTTGCCAGTAGAACACAAATAGAATGCTGTCCGATTATGATGTTAAGTTCATTCTTAACCATGCAAATCTAAACTCAACAAAAAACTTTTTTATATTATTAATTAGTAAATGACAACATAAGTGGATTTGTATTGAGTATACACCTCTGGAATCAATGAAGCTGTTTTACATGAAAGAAACTGTTGTATTATCTTAAACACCTTAATAGTGTCAGGAGACTTGCATCAACATTAATCCCAGGCAGATAACATATTCAAAAATACAGCTCTCACTGGGTACAAGACTCATTAATATTTTGCAAGAAATATTATTTGCTGAGACAAGCATCCAAGATCACCAGTTTTTGGTCTTTGTTGAATTCTTCTTAGCTATAATTAAGTCAGTAGTGAACTTGGGCACTTCTAGGGCAGAGGTCTGAACTATATGCTTCGACCTTGAGTGCAAGTGCTGGCTGGGCAAAGAGGATATTATCAGAGTAAGTTTGAAAACTTCAATTATTGGGGCTTGATCCTGAAATTGGCTTAATTTCTTAAGGAGATGGACAGAATGGGGTCAGTTGATGCTGCTTATTTGTGTGTGACATGCTTAGATATCAAGCACTGAAGACACTATAACAATCCGACACTGATCAATTCTGCAATAAACTGCTGTTTTACTGGCTTGGAGACTTGAAAATTTAAGAGGAATGAAACATTGAACAGCAATCACATTCCCCCAAAGCAACTGGCTTCAAACATTGTTTAAGCACAGAATCATTAAAAAGGACTGTACTGTGTTAGAAGCGGCAGTGGTTTTGCTTCTCTGAGTCAGATGATGATCTGTGTGTCAAGGCAAATTGAGAGGAATTTGTACTGTAAAAATCACTTCCTCCAGTATGGTCTGGAACATCTTAAAAGCAAATCATGTTCTGACTCAGCATCTAAGCCATTTCCTGAAAAACACATCAAACTGGATGAAGTATCACTCTGTTGCCACATGTTCCTTCCTTTTCTTATCATGCCCAGAAAAGCAAAAATGAATTAGTGACATCGAAGCTGTCCTACACAGGTGCAAAAGAGAGACATGGTTATGAAATAACCATCAGGCCCACATCAGCTGTGGCAACCCTTATGAAACTGAAATGCATATGAAACATGCTGCAAAACAAGCGATGGAGCCTTGCAGTAGAGTCAGGGGCTAAAATCAGGATCCAAATGCAATTTCAGAGAACCACCATCTACGCCCAAATTACTTAAACTATAAAAAAACCCCTCGTTCTCAATAACAGAGATGTTTTATTCTTCCTATTATGAATTCCATCAAAGGAAATGAAAAGCTTCCAAATGTTTTTTCCAGATTCCAAAGGAATATTTAATTGTTGATAGGAGGAAGCAGTTGTGCATTGCAATAATAGCTGACAAAATAATTCAAGTCAGAAATGGCAACAGGATCTTCCGGGGAAAAGTCTGTACCTTTGGAGTATACTTCCCTTCAGCACAACAAAAGCCCAGATGTGGGACCTTCAAATACAGTGTATTATCTCAGGGCAAATGGCAAATTTATTCATAGATTCTCTGGGGTTTTTGTTAACTGAATACAAAACTACTCCACTTTGACCTCAAATTTCTTGTGTTTACTGCATATTGTTGTGGCTGTTGTTTTGAATATTTTTATTAATCTGAGTAATTACATGCTGACATTTTTCATAATCACTAATTGCACTAGGTGACTCTTGTGATCAGAAACAAAGCATTCAGGAGGGATTAAATGAATGGAACCATCCTCAGAATCAATAACTATGCTGAAGTCTACCTACACACAGATAAATATTTTTGTGTACAAAATAACTTATCTAATATTTTGATCTTCATTGTTGATGCAGGAGCTTTGATAAACATGAAAATGTTGCAACTTTTTTGGTCTTTCTGGAATTTAGCATTATGTCAGCTTTCTTACTGTCTCTAATGTACAGCAGTTTGAACTGGCACATAAAATAATTAATTAGTGTTGGTTCCAACCCTATGGCTGGATGATGGAAACTTGTAAAATTAATTAAAGGAATTAAAACAAAAACAGTACACAGAAAAAAAAGTTTAAAAGGACAACAAAACCAAATTTTTCTGTTGTTGTTGGTTTTGAAATTATTCATAATTCAATTAGTATAGATCACAAGTTTGCTGGTTTGCTAGACAGCTCTCCAGGCCATAAAAATATTTATATAATGATTTGAACAGCAAATAAAATCCACAAACAAAAATCATTTAAATTATAACTGAAAAGTTATTAGCCTTTAAAGTATAAATTGGAAATATCAGGAAAAGAATCCCTTAAAGAAACATTTCCAGTCAAAACAAAAACTACAACCCCAACTAAACTGAGCTTCCATTATTAAAAAGCCCTAATTACAACTTATTATTCTCAAGGATTTTTGCTGTGCATACTACAGAGTAAGGGTCCTGCTTTTATAATTCTGACTACTGATGCCCCTAGTTCAGTTCCTAGATGCAGGTGGACATTCATGGCCACAGGCAACTGTTGAATTTATTTTTTTTTCCAGTTTTCCCCCATTTCTAATATAGGGGTCCAAGATTAACCACAAATGCCGCTGTCTTTCATTGCAGCAGCCGCTCCACAGCAATACACCACCATGGAGGCAAATGCAGAGTACTGCCTTCAGATAAAGCATACAGGCATGAAAAGGGGTCTGGCTTGTTCATTCCCACAACTTCAAAATGTAAATGAAGAAACAATTAGGAATACTAAGTATTTTATCACATAGTCAATGTTCTTTCTGATCTGAGTGACTACAAACCAATGAACATCCCAGACCTTTCTTAAAGAGACTTGGAGTAACTAATGACAGCAAAGAATGAAGGTCTTTGTTTTTTGTCTTCTCCTTAACATGGGCTACTATAGCACCACCGCAGTCTCCAGGGCAAGTAGTAATTCAAAAGAAAATAAGTCACCTACTGAGTTACTAAGACCTTTTCCAGCTACAATAGGGTTGAATTTGGAGATTTTCACAAACATGTGAGCTCTACAAAGGTTGTATTAAGGTGGCATAATCCATTAGTCCTATGCTGGAGGAAGTACAAACATAGCAAGTTCTAAGAATAATATCTTGAAATAGCACTGCAAAGAACAAGGTACTATCTTACTGTCATTAGTCTTGCAGTTTGCTATTCACTGATTAATGTAAGTGAGCTTGGTTTCATAGAACATGAAGGAGTAATTTCATACCAAGTTCTCCTAGTGGACTCAGAAGATACTCAAAGTTGTTTCTGTTGCTCTAATGGAAAAACATAGCAAAACCCTTATAAAAAATAGTGTCTGATCCCCAGGCATTTGCATAAACCAGGTTAAAGCAGAAACTACAGAGATGCAGTCTATCACATCCAGCCTAACACAGGAATGAGGCTTTGCCCCTGCTGATGTCTACATAAACTTGAACAGGAGGATTAGGGTTTAGGTTAGGCAATAAGCACCTTAGTCTTTGTTATATTTCTTTCTTCATAAACAATGCCCTGTACGGAGAAATAAATAATACTTTGCTTTGCACAAGTTCCTCTGGTTTATATTGATCACAAATTGTGAAGAGAAGTCTGCTGAAGAGGCAAAAAATTAACTGGACTTGAAGAAAACCTGTTGCAATGGAGCAGAGTAACAGGGAACCAACCTGACTTTGTTATAAATCACGAGATCCCACCTTGAAGGAAGAAGAAATACAAACTCATCACAAACTGTGCATGCAAAGAGACTAAGCAATGGGTCAAAGGAACAGCTTAGCCTAAATGAGCATATCCGAGTGGAACAGAAAAGCAGCACTGAGACCAAATTCCACATACATTACATAGCATAACTACTTTCAAAGCCAATGTCCTGGGGAGAAGTAATCTCCATTAACTCCAACACAACTGCCTTAGCATCGAAAGCTGAAAGTAGTCACTGGGTTTTGATCAGCCCAACTAATGAGAGCTAAAGAAAAGTTAATTTTGATATATACTGTTAAAAGTTTTATTAAATTACAAACAGCAAACACAGTTGGTGTTGAGGGCCCAGGGTCCACAATATATGTATTGCTGAGAGCGGAGCTATTTAGCACTAGGAGCGGTCTGGTTCCTGGGACAATACTCCCATTAACAGGTAGATGCTCTCCTGGAATGCATCTACTCATCCAAAAATAATCCAGTTGGCATGCTCTAAGACTGCTTCATGATGCATTCGAAAGCATGATTACCTGGAGGCAATCAGGACATTTACTTCAAATATACACTCCTGATCCAAATCAAAATGCTAATGTAAACTCACTCATTGTACCATACAGAACTAGAAACATCCACAAAATTCACTAGCTGTAGCATCAATGATCTGCAATTAAAAAATGAGAACAAACTGCAAATTAAGTTTCTCCCGTGTATTTACGTGCAAGTTTCACTGTATCACACAACCTACCTTTATCGCAAAACAAAGATCTAGATATTTCATCATAGTATACTTAGTGACACATGAAAAAAAATACAAACATGAAATTTAATATTATATAAATTAAATGATAATCACACGTTCCTCCTCAGTAGTCTGATCTGAATTTGGAAGAAGCTTAAGCTCCTATTAACTACAAAAATAAGTGATCAGTTTCAAGATGTGTTCAGCAGCTAGCAGCTTCCATTTGGATAGCAAAATACCTAGCACAAATAAATAAATGTACAATTTCCAAAGACTTCCAAGAATATTGAGCTATTCTAGAAATCTGACTGTGATTGCAATTACAATGTTCTTTTGACACGTTTAGCCTCAGCCATACAACCTAACTATGACTTCTGTAGAGGCCTAGAAAATACACCAGTTATCTAGTAAGATAATGAAAATAAAATTAAGCAAAAAAACTTTCAGAGAGTTAGGCTGAGACAGACTGGCATTTTTAAGCAAATGATTAAAGGACAGATCTTAGCTTTAAATGGTGTGAAATTACTTTAGTACCAGCAGAACTTCATTACTTTTTCTGTTTGCGTATAACGGATTTTTTTGAGTATAATTTCTCTCTTGAAAAGCTCTGATATATTAAAATATGTTTCATTAACTAGTCAAGAAGCAAAGTAAACAACAGCCATTTTTATATACTAGTATCCAGATAACTCAGGAGAATAACTATGAGCACAATGAAAACTAAAGAGTCAGAAACGCCTTGTAAATATTACAGTAGATGCTTCTGCCAAAATATTGTCAACTAGTGCAGGTTACACAGTGCCATAATTACAGTAGATGACAAAATTATTATAAATTAACAGTTTGTAGTACAAAGTCATACATTATATATTCTTACTAGCTAGCTACACAAGTGTATGAAATGAAGAACTGTGAAGTAGTGTAAAAGCAATTAAACTGATCTAAACTTCGTCTACAACAGACAGAAATGACAGGCTCACTTTTCACAAGGTTTAAACTCAATGCATCTGTTATTAAACAAGATTGTTGGGATTGGGGAGAAAGGTGTTGAGGCCTAATATTCCATTTCTGTATCAGGATAATAAGCATAGAACCATAGAATCATTTAGGTTGGAAAAGACCTTCAAGATCAAGTCCAACCATCAACCATGCCCACTAAACCATAACTTCTTTTTAAAATAAAACTATGTATATAAATTTGAATGCCAAGGAAAAGGATCTTGAATCAAAATTCTAAAAAGCAGTACGAATGAAGGATTACTGCATAATGACAAGACCCCCTGGTATGCTGCAAAGAGGTTCTAAACTTTGTCTCTCATATGTCACCTAGCACTGGAAAAGGTTACAAAGATCAATATACTTTTGATATGACAGGAATTGGTATCTTTCAACTGCGTGAATAGTCTTGCATTTTCTTTTTAGTCTTTCTAACAGAAAATAAAGTGCAATGTCAATCAAAATAAGCAGAGACTAATAGCCCCTTAATAAAACATGAAAAGTGTTTAGCTGAAGCTTAGGGTAGATTGTATGGGCTCTTTTGACATAGGACAGGATTGCTTCATCATTGCCTGGATACCTGTCTCTGAACCTCAATACCATTTTAATTCTACAATCCCACCACAAGTATAACCAACAAATTTTCATAGAAGTAATTATTTATTGTTTCAGTTTCATATGATAACCCCCACTGTTCCCCAATTATGAGGGCCTGACATCTAATTTGGACTATGGATCTTTATTTTTTAAGTGTGTATATTGTAAATGCTATACTAGATTTTCTGTCAATGTGATGAATTGTATCTTAACTGTATCTGTAGGAGTGTGAATATTTATTTTTAGACTGTCTGAAATATTATTGTTTAATACATTTAGCAAATATTTTTCATTGACTTTATGGACAGATTTGATCACTGCTGTTAAATTCCTTGTAAACAGCAGTTCCCATTCTGTGTTTTGTTTATTTAGAGAAACGTGCCAATATCCTACTGCAGAGACTCATATGGTGACCATAAGCAACAGCCCTATTTTCTATTTACATATTGGGGAACTAAGACTTATTTGCTGTAGGTTAACATACATATATAACATATGTATGTATATATGTGACAAGTATATTTGCATACATCTGTGACTCACAGAGGTTAAATTGACCTCAGCTTTAGCAACCATTTTTAAATTCAATTTTCCTTAATTTGTTGTCACTTCTGCAAATCAGGTTGGACCAGAACGATGCTTTAGGGATCCATTCAGAACGCTGTGTTTCAAGCATCAGATCTTTGTCCGGCAGAGGTACATTTAGGAATGAATTGGGCTGCATTTCTCCTTTGTCTCAGCTGACAGTGTCTTGTAAGGAAGGTTTTACATCAAAAAAGATGCTGCTTTCCTTTAGTTTCTCTGCATTTGGCAATGCTTGATAACATATTTTGGATCAAGCTGAGAAACAAAACCCCCACTTGTTTATTTTACAGTCTAAGAAGATCTTAGTCTATTCTCTACTTGCAAATATTCACCATTTCTGAAGTCATCCTCATTTCTAAAGATAACTTTGCTTTGACTGAATTCAGTTACAGTGAATGTAATTCAGTCTCTGATTAGCTTATTAGAGAAATTATTAATATAACTTTGATTTATTACATATAAATACATCTGTTATATATCAGCCGGAGACTTCATCTAACAGAAGTTATCTTGCAAAAAAAATGTGCCTTCCACAAGGAGCACTCTTGCACAGTCACAGTAGTTGTCAAATTTAGGAAACAAATATGTTTATGACTTGCCATTTCCTTCCTGCTTCAATCTGGTTTATTAAGGATTAAACCTGGTCTTATATGTCATAATATATATGTATGGCAAGAACTTGCACTGCACAGAGGTCACAATATACCATATCTGTAAAAACATATATCTGTAAAAACCAACAGCAGGAGATATCCTGTGCACACTGTGAAGCAGAGGAATCTGATCAAAGACTAAAAAAAACCTACCAGCATTAAGAGTTAAATCCAAATTATTCAGAAAGTTTTGAAGTGCTGCAATTGCCTGTTGCAGTTTTTGTCACCCATGCCCAAGAAGGTTTTGCTTTAACTTGGCCAAACATCAAGTCTATTCTTGCAGAGAATAGATAGACAAGCAATAAAAGCAGATGATGTATATCAGGTCAGACAATCAGCAAAACCAGAGTTAACAGGCCAGCTATGTCCTGGCTCCTGTCATATGACATAATTCCAGTTTACAGAACATTTTGCCATAATCCTATTCCACTGATCGACAACAGTAGTCACTTGATCTAAAGAAACACGATGGATAGAATACTGATTTTACACCTGTAAGAATAGAAAATTGCTAGCTTATTTTCATGGAACATTACATTCCGTTCTTTTGGTTTGGGTTGGGTTTTTTGTGGTGAAGAATTAGCGGCACAAAACAGTTTAGAGACCTGAAGATCAGATTACACAGCTCCTACTACACAAAAATATTCATGCAAACAAATCTCTGAAGATCTGTGTCCACCTACAATCATAATTTACAGAACATAAGTACAGAAAAAACATCAGAAGACCTTTTTCCATTTCAGCTCAAACTCCAGGTTAAACTGCTTGCATTCTTTAGATCATCTTTTCCAGTCAAATAGTAACTTAAAAATCCTATGCTTAAAAAAAAAATTAAAAAAATCTAAACCTCTTAAGTTTTACACCTCTATATTACCAAATAGTTCTACAAAAGATCTTAGGCAGAATATATACAAAAGCACTCGCCTATCTGTGTTTTAATCCTTCCAAAAGGTACGCATGCTGAAATGAGTTCCTTCTAATTGAGGGTATATGTAAGCTGGCCTCTATTCTGACCATTTAGAAACCACCTGAAGTTCAGGGTTGTTATTGCTCCATTCTAGCTCTTGCCCATCTCTAATATTGGGGAGAACAGATAGGGGATATTCCTTGGGATGAAAGTTTCTACAAGCAGGCTTTAGTGAGCAAATCTAGCCTCCAGGTCCTGTGATTTACTCTGCCTACAGAGCTTAGTACTCTTGGAACTGGCATCATAGCTGTTTGTCAGTTAATTTTCCTTAACTGAGTAGGATAATTTACACCTGTGAAATGTCAAGAAGAAAGAGGAGGGGAAAAATACCCAACACTAAAACAAAGGATAGTTTCTGTCTGATGGTTCTAATACTGGCAGGTGAAGTACAGCTAGCAGTCTTACACGCTGATTGTCAAAAACAAACATGAGGAGCTAAAATTGAAGGGATACTAAGAAGTTCCCTGCAGAAAACTTAGATACCATTTTCTTTCTATGACACTTGCTTAATGTTTGATTTATTTTCTAATGACAGTGTAATGCACATTGACACCTTTTCATTTCCACATCATCAAAAGTTCTCTAAAGGCTTACACTGAAATCTCACAGCTATAATCATAGTGGTATCAAATTAGCATCCTAATGCATTCTCCATGGACTTGTGCTCTTATGCATTGTCCCCATTCTAATCTCATATCATAATAGCACCATAACGGGGTCCCTACAGATTCCTACCAAAATCGTTATGAAACAGTTAAAATCACAGATACACTACATTAAACTGAACAGAAAGTAAGCAGCATTGTAAAAGAACAGATTCTTAAAAGTAATTACTAGATACAGTTATGATATCTGTTTTGGTTTTTCTTTCCCATAATATTCCCAAAGAAGTCAGTCTCTGTGAAAAAAGCTGCCTGGCACACCCCAAAAAATCTTAATATGGAAAATATTCAACTAGAAAATTTTCAAGACATGCAGCACAAAAACATGTTAGCTGTTAACTAAACCAGTGTTTAATGGTCAAGTAAATGAACAACTGGAACTTCGAGGACAACCTTGTGAACATATACACACTAGTATACATTTACACATGAACAACCAACATGTAATGGGTCACAGGATGAAACCGTTTGACACAGAGGACCACCATCAGTATTATGAGCAGCCCAGAGTTGTAAGCACGTGCTTATAATAAGCATGTTTATTCTATCATGGCAGTTTAGACACGAATGACAAAAGGAAACAATAAAACATTAATTTCTCCTTTTATATAGCTCTTGCCTTATAAGAGGCACCAAAATATTTGGCATCTGTATCAGAAGTGCTGAGCACCAGTACCTAATCACTTTGTCAAAGAGCAGCTGCAAACAGCAGAAGTCTAGAAAGGCTCACCCTTCATTAGGGTGCCTAACTCAACAGTGGTGTTATTTCAAACCTAAATAAACTTACCTGGTTTTCTAAATTATACACAATATTTGGGGTGGCAGGAGAAATTTGTGTTTCAACTACTATTTATTAAATGGGGAAAAGACACTTTTAGAATTAGAACTGTCCATCTCTTTTGCGGTTCATGACCACTAAATTCCTGATGTCAGTAATGTGCTAGAACATAAGCTGCTGTATTGAACAAGATGCATGTAAAACACTGCAATGGCAAGAGACTGACATGTCTCTAAAGCTCCATTTTACTGTAAAACTTTTTCTTAGTGCTGGTAACTACACACATACCAGGGTGAACTGTATTCTAATTATTTTTCTTTTAATGTAAAAGGTCACTCAACAATGCAGCTAAGTAAGGTCTGCCCAAAATAACATGCCAACTGAACATCAGGTGCAGAAATGGAATTGCAGAGCTCAGGACTTCCAATAAGGACAGCACAACAGATTTTGCTGACAAATGCAAATTATTAGAGATAAGATTCATTCTGTCTCTGGGGAAAAAAATACTCTTTCTGCAGTCCACAGTTGTGATGCCCATTTGAAATAACTGTCTGCATTTTTACCTCCCAGTAGAGGTATGTCACATAGAGCACTGAAGAGAAGCTGCACATATTTCCTGTAGTGTAGCAAAAATATGGAGAGAAATCCCAGGGGAACAGCTGAAGTAATTTTCATGGGAAAGTAGGAAGACCAGTAAGATGCAGTCCCATAAATTCTTATGAAAATCCTACATCTCCATCTCACTTCTATCTGAATTGGCAGTGGATTAATTGCTTAGGTCTATCATCTTTTAACAGTCTGAAGGAAAAAAAAATGACAAAACTTTGATGGTACTTATATTAGGAACAGAACAGAGTATAATAATTAAAAATAAATGACAAAGTTGGTCATGACAGAGTGTTACTCAAGGAAAGGTTGAGTCACTAAAAAAAAATTAGCTTATTAAATTTCTCAAGTACCACATGAGTTACAGTAGTAATGGATAGCATTAATGACAGCTTGCCATAAGATAGAACATTCTGACAGTCTTTTTGCCATAAAGACTCTTGTATAAAAGGATTTTGCAAATACTTTTCAAACATGTATCTGTGTTGAGGGCTTAGCTAGCGAGTTAAGAATAGATGGAGATGAAAGTGGTATACAGCTTACATCTGGAGACTACAGTCCTACAACAGCTAATACTGGAAGGATGAAAGGATGAAGTAAATTCAGCCAGTTGATAGTGTTCAGCCTTCCTTTTGTAGGTACAATGCAGAGTACTCAGGCCAGACTGCAGAATTACTCTTCAAATAATCAGGAAGCAGACTGCTCTTGAAGGTCTGAAGAACAATGGTGTTCAGAGTAATGATGCAAAATCAAGGCTGTTGTCTGGACTGACCTGAAAAATTTTCAGGCATCCTGATCAAAAAGGGGTACCAACCTTCATCAAAGTTTCTTCTGGTCTTACTGCTTTCACATGGTTGACGTAAATTAATTTCATTAACTATGCTTATTTTTATTATAACCTACAATGCCTTGAAAAATGGTCAGTAAAATTAAAGATATTTAGACATTCAACATTTCTGGTATTTTTCTTAGTTAAAAATAGACTTTAAAAATACTCTCCTTTTAGCTTGCAAACTATACAACATAGATAAACTTTCTAAGCTTTTGCATTTCTTGTATTCAAAAAAAGTTACAGATCTCTCAACGATCTCTGGCCAAACACAGAATTGATCTACACCTATTTCTGTCCACTTTGCCATGAGATGCCACTTAAGAGTCTCTAATGTGAAAATACTCCATAATTAACAGTGGCATGGTTATACAAGAAACCTTGAAGTAAAATGATCTCCAAGATCAACAAAATCTTTGGAGATACGTTCACTTTCTCCTCCAAAAGAGCTCCATGTAATCTACAGAAAAAATTGTTTTGCCAGAGATGTTGTTAAGTTATAAATTTAAAGCAATCTTGATACACAGGTTAATAGCTTAATTTCAGTTTTGTAAAAACAGAAATTTACAAAATGTGATGGAATGATAATTTGAAATTATTTTTCTGATTTTTTTCTTACCATGCTGGGGACTCAATTCACACAGTCTTACAATAGCGATTTTAATCTTAGCCTTATTATGACAAGAACAACAAAACATAAAAGGAAACATCCCTCACAATGACAAAGGAGGAGGATACATATGGGCCATTGAAGCCTAGTTAGAAACCCAACTGACAACTCATTTGTCAGTGCATTGGCATTAAATTGACCAAATCAGTTTTGCTGTTCATCTTATAGAAAGAGAACAAACCTAATTGATGGGGAAAAACAATCACTTCTAAAAATGCTATGACCATTGAAAACCTGAACTGCTATTAGCAGTCTACCAAAGGCGTGAAAAAGAAAAATAATAATAAAAAAAAAAATCTGCCAGTGTCTTGCCAGTGTTCCCTTGAAGGCAGAAATTATCATCATGTTCTTGTATTACTCAGTGAAAGCATTCCCTCTGAAAGCTTATGATAACTACTTGTAACTACAGAATGCTGTCTGCTTCAATTCTAATTTAGTGTGTGGCTTACCTAGCCTCCACATCATTAGTACTTACATAGATAACATTCCATATAAAAAGCAACCTGATTCCTCAAAAACATTGCAAGGAAATTGCTGTGTAAGTGCCAGCTGAAAAGAAAGGCAATATTGTGCTCCTCACAGAGATTTTCACCAGTGGACAGCACAGGAGGTGAAGGTGCTTTTTCTGGGGCTCTTATCTCACCTACATGCTTCACACACTTAAATGACATGTGCTAGAGACTCAGCAATGTAGGAATTTTCCTGGCAACTCTAAAGAGAAACAAACTACATAGCCTTGACATTTCCTTCATGCTATATTGCCTGAGATACAAACTCAGTTAACTTTTCACAAACTTCAACAGAGATTCTTAGGGACTGCTAAGATCACTAGCATCAAGATGTCCCTCCATCTTCTTTGGAAGCACAGCAACGTATCATCACAGCACAATCTACAAACAACTAAATGGGCTGTAGAGACATTTTAAAATAACATATACCACAGCTCTGAGAAAAGCCTACTTCAACAAAATCAGGAAACTGTAAAACATTTTGCAAATATTTCTTATAATTTAAACATTTATATACAGCTCCTGATATTGCCTTTTAAGTATTCCTCTTAAATTCTATCATGTAAAAATTATGAACCTGGGAATACATTTTAAGAAAATATAGGAGCATGTACCTAAGCAGGAAAAGAAAAAAAAACACACCATCAAGCCATTTGTGAATAAAGAGAGTTATTGAATGGAGTTTTATGTCCTGAAACATGAAGACCTGTTAGCTTTTTACACTTCCAGAATATGGTAATATTTTATGCGCTGTTAAGATGTGCATGTGAATAAGAAATAGCACCTCTTCTGCTTTGATAAGGATTCCTCCACACAAAAGCTCACAAACACTTCCCTTATATCTATCCAGGAATCATTATTTTAAAAAACAATAATAAAAAATTGGCACTCTCCCCTCAAAACTTTTTTTTTAAAGGAAAAAAAATGTATAAAGCAGTCTCTTTTGCAGACCACAGCAGTTTTACTGAATGGCAAATGCTCATTATTATGCACTGATATGCAGAAGATATTACTGACAATTCCCAGAGTGTTCCCTCTTTCATAAACAGACTGTTGATGGTTGATGCATAATCCATCCAAGCAGTGCAATAAAAGGAAAAATATCACAAAATGTACACAGGGCAGTCCAAAAACTAGGTGCCAAAACTGCTACAGATTGGAGACAATACATTTTCTTGACTGCACACAATTCTCATAGTCAGTGACATTATTTGTGAAGAAATGTATACTCTTATATCTCGCCAGTAGATTTCTGTGTTCGCAGAGACTTCTCAAGCATTACTGTAAAGAGCGTTTCACTTAATACAGTATTAAGACTAAAAAAAACCCCTATACTGATACAACACTCATGGAATTCTTATGTTTTAATACCTTGTGGAGCATGGAATAACACCTGAAAAAATACTTCCCTATATGATAAGTCTACTGAACTCTCCTGCCTAGACAGTCCAAGTCAAAACACACCAAATCCTATGGAACACAAATGCAACAGCAAATCATCAAGTGGGATGATGCTTTTTGGCCCCAAGTATTATTTGTAGAGAAGTTCTTCATATAAATATTTTATTTTACTGTCTATATGCACAGCTTCTAGCGTACTGGTTATCTTAATGTCAACTCAGGCCTCTAGGTACTTTTGTAATACAAACCACAGTTGTAATGAGAGCTGGAGAAGTATTTATTATGAATAATTTGTGGCAAGTTTTAGGATTTGTTTTGAAACCAACTGTTCACAAAGACTTGCAATTCGGAACAGTTTGACAAACAGCTAAATAATAGCAGTGAATAAATCACTAGACATTATTCCACAGTAAACCTGCAGCCAAAGCTCTCCCCAAGTGCTCCTGCAGTCAACAAGGCTGGCTATGCTCGCTGGAAAGCTGGAGCAGTGGACCGAAGCCCAGGCAAACCCCAGAAGCTCTTTGAGGTCTTTTCCCCACCTCATTCTCTTTCACAAAAGGCAAGCCTCCATTTGCGTGCTCAGAGCAGCCCCAGTTCTGACAAGGGCTGCAGGTGGGTATCGTGTGGCATTAAATTTTTTCCACAAAGACTGAAAATGTTTCTAGGGCTGCGGAGAGCGAGGGTCTGGCAAAGCAAAGCAGAGAGAGAGCAGAGCTGCAGCCAGTGTGCTGGCGGAGAGCACCGAGCAGCTGGCACAGCCACGCGGGCATCCCGTCGAGAGTACAGGGAGCAAGAACCAACGACACTGAACCCAGTTAGGGAGGGCTTGGCAGGCACAGCTAAAAGCCAACAGATCCAGTAGGAGCAGTTGGTAACAAGGACAAGCAGGGACACCTGCTCCTGGCCACTAAAGCTACGAAGATCAGCAATGTAGATGACCAACTCTAACAAGACTTTATTATCTAACAGAGGAACCATGGCTAAAGGGGTTTTGCTTAAGAGCCCGGGAAACTCAGCACCCAACTTAGCAGCACTTGGGCAGCTCTTGGCTGACTCTGCAAGACCCTCTTCCCCAGCAGCTCTTGTGCTTTCCCAGACGGTTTGAGGGAGAGCATAGGGAGAGTGAGGAAAAGGAAGGGTCAGGAAAGCCAGCCTGAAAACTCTTTCAGAAAGATGAGTTTTCTGTATTTTTGTGTTGTCAGAGGTGATGGCTGCTGTAGGATTGGGACATCTGCCACAAGATCCTCACTCTCCACACTTCCTAATTCCATCTTCAGCAACAGTAATAGGGGCAGCAGTTATCTGTGTTGGCAGGAAGGTTTTAGGCTAGGCTGGCTCCTTGTTCTGATGTACCAGGAAATCTGACAGCCTATTTCCTTGCACCCTGCTGTGTGACAGTGACATGCCTACCTGCTTAAACTCTGAGCTGACACTAGCTGGTTTCCTGTAACCACGAACAACAAATTCTGGGTGGGATCCAATAACTGAGCACAGGAGTTAGCCCATCTCAGTAATTCCGTTCTCAATGGTAGGAAAAGGATTTAGTTGGGATGATAGCTGATTTGGAGAGTGGTTGGGGTAGAGGGCAGGAGGTGACAGAAGTCATTCTCCCTGCTTTTGCTGCAACAGATTTTTCAAAGTGTTCTGTTACCATGCTTAATTTCTCCTGCCCTTCCTCCCCTTGGTTTCCTTAAAAAAAAAAACAAAACAAAACAAAAAAAAAAACCCAAACAAAAAACCCCACAAAACCCCCACACCTTTCTTTTCTCTTTCACCATGTCTATATGATATAAAAGCAACCCTTTAATGTGATAGTCCTTCAAATCTTTCAAGCCAAAGCCAGTGTTAAGCCAAAGAGTTAAAAGGAGTTAAGGGTTCATTCACCTTCATTCACCGTAATTAAGTCAAGAAGCTTAATTATGACAGGTAATATGACCCTTAGCCTAAACTTATTTCTGCTTTGTATTCCCGTTACTACATTTTCAGTACAAGTCCTTTACGATAACATTCAGATATCTTGCTGCCTTTTGCTCCTCAAATACAAAACCTAACCCTTGTTTGTGACACGCCAACTGATATTGTGCAGCTGTAATTGTATCAGTGGGAGGTGATTAGGGTGTCACTAACACAATTTTATCAGTTCAGGTGAAGGGTAAACAAAGAAAATGATAGAACACAAATAGGAAGCTCTGCTATAATTTTCATATTTTACAAACTTTTCATTACATATTTGCTATTCCTTTTTGGTTACAATTTTAAAAGTGCAAGAACATTAGTATCCATAGGCTTACTGGGATATGAAACTTTCCTCTGTGAAATTTGTCGCTGTATCACAGTAACTGAACTATGCTGAAACGTCAGCAACATATTGGCATTATTAATAAAATGTCTGAATTGAATTAGATGTGCAACTGGAAAAGAGAGAATGCCTATTTCCAGCCTTGAAGCATTCACTAATGCTGCCTATGTTCCCTTTATGAAACAAAATTTGTTTGTTTCTTGAATGGACATATGGGAATTTAATTATAACAAAGTAGATACATACAAAAAAATTGCACAAAGCATTAAATATATAGTGATCACTATATTCAGTTTCAGCTTTTACAGTCCTGCATACAATGACATCAGACAAATTTGTATCCCATTTCTAAACACAGACATGTGCACCACAATTTGTTCTAATCAAGATATATAAAGGTTACAACCATCTACTTCCCAGACTGCCTTTCTAAGTTGCAAGACAAACTGAAGTTTTGAATTTTTCATTGCATTTAAGCGGTTGATTTATTGGTATTTTGGGGGAAAAAACAAAAACCAAACCAAAAAAAAAAAAACCCCCAAAACAAAAAACCAGAACAACAAACGTCAAATCAATAGCTAAGAACAGTTTTAACAGTGTTTTGTGGTGGGTAGACATGGCAAGTGAAAATATGACTGATAAGGTCATAAAGTTCAGTACTTGAATATGCCTGTCTCACCTATATTCTTGAAAAGGTTATCATCTTTGTCATACTATGTAAATAGCATAGCTGTGCTCTTAAGCTTACTAAGACCCAATACAGGAAACCAAAGCAAAGTAAAGAAAGAAGTTTTCAGCAAAAAAGATTAAGATGAAAACCCTTCTCTGAAGCTACAGTTAAAAGGAGTACAAACTGATATGTATCATTAACCGCGGGTCATACAGCATCATCTTTCATAATAAAAAGTCGCAATTAAGAGGATAGAAAATGTCACAAGAAAGGTTACCTGCATTTTTCCCTTTTCAAATGTGTTTCCATGATATATTTTTTTAAGAATAATTACATAATTGGACCATATGCTGTATGGAATGCAGCTGGATCTTGAACTTGGTTTGGATTCCTGATTGCTGACATAGTTGATGCAGGCAGCCTCAATGATTAAAATATTCTTGAGACAGACATACACACAAATGCATACTTTTTTTAAGTACCACATTTTGTTTCTAATTATTTGCCTTATGTCAGTTGATAATTTAGGTTATACATAGGACACATTTCCCAATTAATCTCTCAGAACCCTGAAGCAAGAATTTCTTTTGTATATAACAGCTGGCATTTTCAAATATGTAAGTCCAAAGCTGGAGTTCAAAAACCCTCCAAGATACCTTGAAAACAGTTTTTGTAATACTGCAAACCAGAAAATATTGTTATTAAAACCAAATAATTTCCAGCATAAGTAATGAAATTTTAGATTAATGAAAGCAATGGACCAACAGAGAATGAACACTCACTTCTTAAGATGAGCACAGTATGTGCCTTTATGGTATCAGAACACAGATGCTGGAGTGCTTTACAAACTAGGAAGGTTTCCAACTAAAATATAGGCACAACACACAATGGCCAGTGATAACTTTTTAAAAGCCCTAAGTAGTCACACCTCTAAAAAGTTGGTTTTTGTATTTGCTGTTAAAACTGATGAACAGGGATGACAACAATTATGGCATATGAATAGGCTTTATCCAGCCTTCTCTAAGTAAAACTCAGTCAATTTCCTTGTCTGCAAATATAAATTTTTGTTAGATCTAATTAGGTTTGACCTGGCAAGTGTCAATCTGATGAAGCCAAACTGAAAACAGTTTTTATCAGCTTCATAACAGAATTTCTAGTCACCACCAGAAAGATGCACACACATTTTTGTTTACTCCAGTTCAACCTAAAATACTGAATTTCAAATTTTGGCACTCTCTACTCCAGGCCAACACCATCATTTTCAATTTTCTATGTCTCCCTTCAGTAGCATAAGGCTATTAGTTGTTTTGAAGATGGTCTCGCAATGTTTCCTGCTGGAACTTGACTACTTCCCACAAGTAAACCAGAGAGTAGAATGAGACATACCTGTGCCAAAGGTACAAAGCATGTGGCTAGTGCTTATCATGGGATATAGAAAATAGCAGATTCAGGATATGATGACAGCATCCTAATTCCCTAGATCAGTATGCTGAGTTATTTTGAGTCTTGCTCTTGCCATTACAATGTTGATTTTTTTCCCTTTTGGCAGGTAGAAAAATAGTTGTAAAAAGACACCTACATGGCCATGATTTCACAAGACAATGTTTCCTGCCTTAATTTACACCTTAGAATCTAAATTTGACACTTAAACACACTACATGTACCTCAGCAACTTCAAATGCAGATCAATCTCATGGGGGGGAATTATAAACTCCTAAATTTCAGGAGACAGAAAATTATGTTTTATCACAGATTAGTTGCTAGTTTCCTATCTCCTGTTTTAAAGTCTGGCAATCTGACTGGTTTTTTAATTAATTTATTCTGTTGCTATGGTGACCATTCATCTCTGTCAATCAGCAGCAAAAAACCAAGGCACACCTTTCTGTAAACAAGTGCAAAAAGGTAGTATTCTGTAGGCACAACAATTAAGAAATTGGATTAGTTTTGAGGAAACTATTATATACCCTCACAGTGAGAAGTCCAAATTATGTTTATCTCCCTTCAGCATTTATTTTTGTCATTAGAGTGCACAGAGGTAAGAAAATGCAACCACCTGAACCAAGCATTTGGATGAACGTGCTATCCAAAGCCTGGGGAGAGGAAACTGCTGTGGTGAAGACAGGACAAAACAGATGAGATTTTAAATTACTTTTTCTCCACTCATATCCCATTTTAGTAGGTATGTAATAGTGGAATGCCTGTAACTTTAATAAAATAGCAGGGTGGGTATTAAGTTGAGAAAACAGTGCATTCTAGTTAGAAACCTTTTTGTACCATATATTAAATGCCTCCATTCATAAAGCAGCTTCAGAGTAAGCCTGAATTGAAAACTCCGTGCTTCCCCCCAGAGAACGTGGCAGGCCCACTAGGGGCAGAGCTTTGGCTTGAAATGTATATCCTTATAGCACAGATTCAAATCTCTCCTGCCTGACACTTCACTTCATTATACTGCTATCCATTCTTTTTACTTCATTATTTTAGATCAGGAGAAGGCATATACAAGACCATTTAACTTGGCCAACAGCTTTCAACGCTTCATCACATTCTCTCCACAGGATCACTTATTTTTAGTATTTACCATTAAATGTAATCTAGCAAAGTATTTTGTTAGTTGAATACTGTTTTTTTGTATTTCAGCACTCTTTGGAGTTTTGCCTTTCTCCCATGATCTTAAGTTTAATGTGTTTTTCTTTACAATGATACCTTTTACCTTGCTTATTCTTACAAATATTTTGAAGAAATCATCTGACTATTGTTTGCACTGTTCTTTATGCTCAACAGTTAATCGTTTTCATTTGCTTTATTAATTCAATTTAATTAAACTGAGTTACAATATCATTGCTGCTAACAATTTCTTAAACATTTCAAATTTATCTATTAAATGGTTCACTATATGTTACGCAGATACTTAAATTCCTTAGGGCATTTTAATATTCCCTCAACATTTGCTGCTTCACAATCAAACTTTTGTTTCTTTACTTATTCTTAAAGTGTGTGTTCAGATAATACTGTGATCATTAGTTCCTACATGCTCCTTTTTTTATTAATTAGGCTTGTCGTCTTCACAGAATTAGCGCCCAAACAGCCTTTGACTACATGGATTGTTCCACAAATTGTCTCACTAAGCAATGCAGTACTAACATAAAAAAATATATTTTGAATAATACAGTTATCACAACCAAAATCTCAAGAATTAAAATACTCCATGATCAAAGTTCTGGCTTCCTTGCCAACTTTTTTTCTTTTAAATCAGCAATATGTTTTGTTATCTGCTTTTCTTAACTGCCCTCAAAGGTTATAATAACTGGATTACTTTATTGTTCTTATCTATTAAAGCTTTCTTATGTATTAGCCAAAATACATATTTATTTTTCTGTGACAGCCCAACGTCATCTCATGTCAATAGAATCAAAACATTCCTTTGCCTTTTCTTGTTCATCCTAGAGCAAATTTTGTGGTTTTCAATGTTAAATTGTCAGTGATTTTCCTTCCTGGAGAAGCTCTGATTTCTGTTTAGTAGACTGCACTGGGTATGGTCCTCACATTTATTCTTGCAAAAGACAGTGTGATGTTTTTTTGTCTTCACATTTTCATTAATTCGTAGAGGTTAAGAATTACTGGGGCCTACAGTTGGAGTTTCTCTTCATTTTTTCCCTTTTTTGGTCATATCTAGTCTAGAAGTATGTGCTGCACAATTTTGTTGGTTTTGGCTGGAATAGAGTTAATTTTCTTCATAGTAGCTACTATGGGGCTGTGGTTTGGATTTGTACTGAAAACAGTGTTGATAATTCAGGGATGTTTTCATTGTTGCTGAGCAGTGCTTACACAGAGCCAAGGCTTTTTCTGCTCCTTGCACCCCCCACCAGAGAGGACCCTGGGGGGCACAAGAAGTTAGGAGGGCACACAGCTGGGACAGCTGACCCCAACTGACCAAAGGGATATTCCAGACCATATGACATCATAGTCAGCCTATAAAGCTGGGGGAAGAAGGGGAAGACATTTGGAGTGATGGCATTTGTCTTCCCAAGTAACTGTCATGCGTGATGGAGCCCTGCTTTCCTGGGGATGGCTGAACACCTGCCTGCCCATGGGAAAGTGGTGAATGAATTCCCTGTTTTGCTTTGCTTGCGTGCATGGCTTTTGCTTTCCCTATTAAACTGTCTTTATCTCAACCCAGGAGTTTTCTCATTTTACTCTTCCTATTCTCCCCCCATCCCATGGGGTGGGAAGTGAGTGAGTGGCTGTGTGGTACCTACTTGCCAGCTGGGGTTAAACCACCACAATAATTTAAGTGAACTTGTTTTCTCCTCACAGGACTCCTATGTGGCTTTGAACAGTAGTCCTATCAATGTCACTGTTCCACAGGCATGCAAAATCATTCAAAAATCTGACTGTAAACCTGTATTACCAGCAGGATCATCTTTATGCTGTGTTACCAGAGAAAGAATTAAAGATAAAGACAGATATGAAGATGATATTGCTGACAAGGTGAAAAAGTACTGCTGGGCAACTCTATTAACAACTGCATATATCTGAGTCAGATGGAGGGAAATAAAAGGGCCATAACTGTTACGGGATATACATCCAAGCAACAACGGCCCTTTTATTTCACTATGTAGTGAATAAAGGAATTACTATACCGTGAGTTGATGGAGACACAATACAGATGGTGATATTTCCAACTGATATTTTAGTTCCCAACACACACAAAACAAAGTATCTTAGAACAGTGAATATGCTACAGCTCCAGATGCTAGAGGTCTACATTGCTTCTTTTCATCATAAAATGTGCCCATTTAAGTCTTTTGTGAGGTGAGGAAAATCCCTTGGTGCTTCTGATACCATCCCTCTAGTCAGCAAACAGTTACTTTTGAACAATTAGAACACAGTATATAAAAGGTGCCAGCCAGTCAGTCGCGCATTGTCCCCACTAAATCCTGTTTACGATTCATCAACAACATTAACATACTAGCAAAGACAAATTCCATTTAAATATCATTCTAAGTATTTTGGGTCACTCTAAACCAGCATACTGCTGCAACATGCTTTAACTGTAGGGAGACAAGAACTTCTGTATCCAAAGTACACTGATTTTTTAAAAGATGCCTGAGGCATGACAGGATTTGGGTTTGTTTTGTTTTGGAAAACAGCTGTACTGGAAAATCCAAGACCAAAAGCTTGAAGATGAATATCCAGAGAGCACAAGAACACCTAAATGACAGTGGAAGAAGCCAAGCGAGGACAGATGACAGAGCTTTTCTACTGACCTACAGTACAAAAAAAATCAACTTTTTTGTCTTACCTGCTATGAAATTAATCAGATTTTCACATTATAGTAGTGTAAAGAGCTACCACCTGTGTAATTTCCTGAACTCACTGTATTTCCTTTTCTATGGCACCTTCTGTGCTGCCCAGTGTCATTCCCATTTTGCTCATAGGCTTTGACAGAGTGAGTACATTTTCTCTCCAGAGCAGACAGCCCTCAGCTGTAGCTTTCCACACTGGGAAGCTGACACCACACAAATCAAGATGTGCCTTAAACTTGTCCTTGAAGTGCTTTGCTTCTGTACTGACCTCTCAGCTTTTCACTACTATTTTATAACAAACAAAAAGGGGGGGACTTCTAGCACCTTTCCAGTATATACATCCCATAACTGAACCAAAACAGATTAATCTACAGGAATACTACTACAATACTATTTAATTGCACCTTTAGAATTCAGCTTTTGAAATCTTTTTTCTGTAAATATTCAGGTACAGAAGGACAGTATATATGGAAATGGCTGAGATCTTGATGCAATAACTATATATTTGTCAAAATTTTGCAACTGCATAGAGCAGCAGTAGCAACAGATGGCTTTGTAGAAATTTACCTCTGTTTGAAGTTCATTGATTCTCATTCTAGACACTTTTATTTTGCCAGACAGTAGTTTTTGAGTGGTTTTACTATTGATCATCATGTTCTGATGCAGCAGGCTGCTGAGGAAAAAGTTAAACTACCTAGAACTAATGAGCAGTAAAACTTGCCAGCACAGATACAGTAGTGGTCAAATGGCGGCAAGCACAGGACATGAAGAAGAATATGTCCAGTTTCTCAGACTGTTTTTTTTTTTTTTTATGTTTATAAATATCCATTCAGATTCATTATCCAGACAATATCACATTAAAGGGATAAAAAGAGCTTTTAACACAATGTTAAAATGCATATATACTGTATTAATTAATTCAGGAGAGAAGAAAATAAAAAAATAAACATTATGCAAAGGAGCCCTGTTTTAACTTGATATACTTTTCTTCTTTTCATCAACAATAAATGTAATACACTCCTTTAGACAAAATTAGCAATGTCCTGTATTAACTTAGTCTTTTAAGACCAATTGAATTCACTGATGACTGTTTCCATATACTTCCAATCTTCTGTGTGAAATTGTTCCCAAACCGAAGCTCATTTCCTTTTTTCTTTTTTTTTTTTTTTGTACTTTGTTCCCTAGTTCTTCAACTTTTCATGTGTTTGTCAAATGCTTTTTGGATCTTAGCATTTCATTCCTTTCCAATGAAAATGTGATTAATCCCTGAAGGACTCAATTAAGATTTTGATCAAAAATCATGCTGTAGGAGTGGGACAAGAAGGGCTGGTGCAATGCCCAACTAGTGATGATTAGCAATGTTATTGTTGCATCTCTGAAACCACAAACCATCCCAATCCCTGCAGAGAAGAACGAGCATTTTAGAAGTTTAGTATTCATTTATAACAATCCATACAACACAATACTTTTGCTGAGTACATATAAACAAAGCCTTCTTATGATGCCTCTGTACTGCTTTTAGAGCATAATACTGCCACATATTTGCCTTGTGACGTCAATGAATAAGATTGCCTTGGCATAATGAAATTTGTACTGGAACACACTTAACATTAGCAGAGCCATAACTTGGCTTGACTTTTTCCACTTAGTGACATCCTTAAACATCCTGGGTGTCATAACATGCAAGCTTTACAAAGCAAAAACATCCTCTTATGTATGTGACTGGTACCAACTTTACATATCACCACTTTATGTGAACACCAGCAATTACATTTTCAACAGCATCATCTGTAGTTTGCCCCTCTGCTTAGGCTACCAACTACCTTTTTTGCTTTTTCACAGATTAGGTCATTTTTAAAGATAGTTATCTAGAAAGACTGGAAGGTTCCTTACATCTGTAAGATGGCTGTAGAGTGCCACATTTAGTAACTTACTTTTTCCCATTGCATAGTAATGAAATTATTAGAATTCTATTAAAATACATAGCTGAACAAATATGGCTTTAAATATTAAAACATTAATACTACACAGATGTACATTTTGAGACTTTAGAGCATCAAAACATTGGAAGAGACAATATCCATCTTCTGAGAACAAGCTAATTAGCAGCAAAGAGCATGGTTAGAAGCATTCCTAAGAAATTGGGGGGTTTGCCCCTGTAGATTTTAAGGAAAACAATGGTGTCAAAGAGAGCTTGAGCCTATCAAGAGCTTGAGAAGCACATGATAAGAAGAATATAAAATGGAAAGAAAAAAATATGTTACTTTTTGAAAGCTGAGGAAAAGCCTGAATACACAAGTCTAATGAAAGGAGATAAAATCTTACAGACCAATGTAGAAATATCTGAAAACTAGATCCAAGATGAAATCCTCAGGCTACATGGGCTCCCATATGATCTGGCTAAGAAAGAGCAGGTTAATTTTCTTGAAAATTGGATTGCAAAAGTTTAACAGCTTGCAGTTGAAGATGACCCACTTTGCATTGAAAAGGCATACAGAAAACCTTTAAGAAAAGAAAAGAAGAAGGAAAAAAAAAAGAAATCCTGAGTGGGAGGCAGCATTATGCTTGGCCTCTCAGATCAGAGAGATATAAGGGAAGGATCCTCCTCAAGGTAGCATATAAGGATAGTAAACTTATCCAATATACTTCATGTTTTCTTTTTTTTTTTTTTCCTGTCTCAAGTGCTCTCACTGCAGCAAAGAAAAGATTCAAATTAGCCCTGCCGAAGAAGAGAAGTGAGGTGGCCATTTCCACTTCTATTTCAACAGGAAATAAGATTTCACATTTCTCTTCCCAAAAAGACTGGGAAAGACAGGATATGCATACTTGTTACAGCATTCTCTGTTGTTTCAAAGACATGCCCTTCACACAGAGTTCTACAGCTTTGGGAAATCCCTATACACAAACAGAAAAGCATAACCTAGTATTAACGTATTTCATAGTATTAATGAAACTTCATAAATGAGTTTTAAATCTTTTTTGGAAGAACATACCATGTACAGCACCACAGGAACCTTTGACAAAAAAATTTCCAGTCAGCTCCAGGTTTTGATCTTCATCACTAAATATCAGATGGTACCAAATAACAAACAACAAACATTTCATTTCCAGACAGGTAATGACCACAAATGTATTGATTTCTACAAATTTTGCACTTGTTCAGCACCTCTGAAGACAAGATCTGAAATATCAAGTCACCCATATGATAATTGAAATTAGTGAATCGCTTTGACCTTTCTTTCATCATAGGATTCAAATAAATTCACATTCTTCATAATGGGAATTATACAACATACAAATATTTAGTCAGTACCTTCGTAAGACAATTTATTTGTAAGTATCAGGAGGAACAAAGACAAAACATTACCAAAAAGTGTAGGAAATGCAATCTCAAAACTAAAGTGTACAATATTCCTCTTTGCGGACTGGTTTAATGATGAAATAACAGATTAGCATTTACATTGTGATACCTTATACATCTATAAATCAATTTCTATATTGGCTAGCTGGTTTTCAAGTGGATTTCTTATTTCTTAATGTTCAGTTGTTCCATAATCAGTAACTACACTTCAGTGTAAGGATCTTAGCTGTTCAGCAGCTCACTTTTTTCCCCTCAAAATTCCATGACAGTCCTCTCAAATCATATAAAATACCCAACTTCTAGAAAGGAAAAATAACCCCAAACCTACCAACTTTCAACAACATTATCAAAAAAGTTCTTCTACGTTCAACATCTACTGGAATGATCCAAACAAACCTTTGAGATAATGGCATGCTAAATGAAAATGACATACAGGCCTAGTATTATTACCTGACTTCCTACTGCTATTAGGAAAGACCAAAAGATAGAACTGTAACTTTTTAAATGTAACCGTAGGAATTTCACACTTCAAGGGTTTTTCCTCATACTGATTTTCTTACTTGTTTCCACTTATATAAATGAACATGGGATTATACAAGATCCCATTTTCATTACATCTCATAGTTGAACAGCTGACTCAAAAACTTAATTAAAAGCATTCCAAATATTGTTAGTTTTCAACATTTTATTTATGTAGTTCTGCCTATAGTTTGTTGATCTGCTTTAGCTGCCATTCTCGATTCTTATTTGTAGATCATTTTTCTCGCATGTACCAATTTATTCTATTCCTTCCTTCGGAGATTTATTGATATTGTCTATTTAAATCACTATTTATCCCATGTATTCAGCTTTAAGATACGGAATTGACCTACAGCTGAAATAGTCAATGCCCAGATTTCTTTGAAAGTCGTGTGTAAATACGCAGTCTGATTTACTGCATTTAGATCTTTAAGTGAAACATGGAGTTTCTCACTGAGGTTCTGTGAATGTAATGAAGGAAAAAAGAAGCTATTTCAGTTTTACATACATAATTAGAAAGCTACTTAAATTAATTTTGAAAAGATTCTTAGAGTTATTTTGGGGTTTTTGTTTCTTTTCTAGACACTTTTAAAGATTTTTGAAATGGTTAGTTGGAGAACATTGGCCTGCATTTGAAAATATAAAGTGGAATGCATAATCCAAGGAACATAACCTTTATGAGAATTATTTGATTTTATTTTTTTTTTAGATTGCCAAATCAAGCATGTTGTAGACTAGTCTTTTATGAGTGTACATAATGAAAAAAAATCCTATTTCAGCTGATAATTTTTCAGGTGATTTGCTTGCAGCTAAACAAAATGCTCAGCTAAAAAGTTGATCAAAACCATAATGTGTTATTTCCTTTTTTTTTTTAAATGACTATTCTTATGGTTAGAAACTAGTGATTTCTTTATCAGTGACTGAAAAACCATGGGGATATTATGCTGCTTCCTGTTAAGATAATACTGCATCAGGAACCTTCTGTAATATTACTTAATTGCATAATTATCATCATTGCAGGCTACTACCTAATTATTTTCTTCTACTTACAGATTGCCATTCCCACACCACAACATGCAAGAACCCCGACTCCATCTACAGAGTATTAAAGAATTCAATGCCTTTTAAAACTGAATAAAACATTAATTCACTTCTCAGCTGCCTGAGTTCTTGAAAGTGCAACATACCCTTTGATACAAATTTTAATCTAGTTGACTAAGAACTCATCGCTCTTCATGTCTACTTTTCATGTTGTGAGATTTTCTTTTCTAAATGACCAGCTACTACACTTTCTGGATCAAGTTTGGGCCTCAACTATAGGGTTACATTTCTTTTTGTCCCTACCTCAATTTCTGCTCAGATTTAAGTATATTCCGCTGTACCAACACCTTCACAATTCTCTCTGAACTCCAGTAGCAAAAGTTGTTCTTCCTTTCCTTCCCTTCCCCTGTCATAGAGTGTACTTTCAATTCCAGGCATTTAAAGCTAGTTCCTTTAGTTCAATTTGAGCCATCTCACTCTTTCTGGTTGTTTTTTTTTGTCCTTTCCACAGAAACAGAAAAATAGTTCTGAACTGTACAGCTTCAGGAAATCCTGTCTGTTGACATACTGAGACTACAATCACGTGGATCCACTGAGCTTGGCCTGGGAGGAGGGGAACTACCGATTTAAGAAGGCAGGCAGCTGTCTGATACGTGCTGTTAGGCTAGTGATCCCCTGGACTAGGGGATGGGCTGCCTGGGCAGTTGCATGTATAGGCAGTTTTATAACAAAGCAGACAGCTGTTCTTGTTGTTCCTTTGATACGTTATCAACCAAGACCCAGTGCTACTAGACAAAAAACTGGAGGCACTTTTATGGCTCCCAGTATGCCATATCCTTCTACCTATCTCCACACGATTCACCTCAACATGAGCATTCATCCTCTCTCACCACTATGTTTACTACTAGCTAACACTGAAGCATCTCAGATATTCCTGAAATGATACAATATATGCATTTTAAAACCCAAAAACTAACAAACAAAACCCAAAGAAAATGAGGCAAGTAGTTCTAAACACTCACCAGCAATGCAAATAAGTAAAATTGTTGGTACTCTGTGCAACACTCATACACATGCTCCGATTTCACTTTGTTTCCTTTCAATGACTGCTGTGAATATTTTAAGCCATGCTACTTGTACACAAAACCAGGCAATATTGAAACCATGTGAACATCATTCATTATCAAAAAGTGAATTTTTTGAAAAATACAAAGGATTTTTTTTAATAAATTTCTGCTTAAACTCTAAGACTAGCGTGATGAAGGAACATCAGCAACCCAGAGTCATCCACTGTCTTACACTGTGAAGGACAAACTGAGACAAATTGTGAAAACTGGAAGTACCACACTGATATAAAGGGGAACATTTTCCATAGAATGTAAGACATTCTTTTCTTATGAAAGTAAAAACACAGGAAAACAATTTCACAAGAAGAGTGCAGAGCCTTCTAAGCAGTGAAACATAAGGCAAAAATTGAATCCAGAACAGCAAAATAAGATCATTAACATTAATTTAATTTATGTCCTTCAAGTCTTACCTTGTCTTCCTAGATCTTGATAGTGAAGCAACATCAGTGCCCTTTATACCTGGATTGGAAGAGAGAGGAGAGTAATGTTTAGTACACACAAACTATTACAATTGATAAATAAGAGCTGTCAGCAACTGTTTCATTTCAATTTAACAGTTAAACATTTCAATTCTCTATCAGCAACACAACTAAATGTTAACTCCAAGGGGAAAATTATTTTTCTACCTAGATAGCATAGGAGAAAAAGGTGTTAAACTCATGCTGGTATCTTAAAACATCTGATGTTATAAGTTTTGGATTTCATATATTTTCAAAATTTCAAAGTTGACAAGACTTTTCCCAAACAGAAAAGGATGACTCTTGAGCCTATAGAGAACAAAGTAGCCAAGGTTGTACTTCAAATAAGACAATGATGTTTGTAAGAACAATGCAGAAAAAGTCAAGACAAAACAACCCAACACTGTAATTCATGTCTTGTGCAATGATTTGTATCCATGCAAAATGAACATAGGCTCCTATCAAGACAAGAGGGATCAACTTTAAACAAATACCATTGGGTGAAATTTGCATCTAATTTGCAAACTGAGGAAGCCACACTTCATTACAGACAACTCAAGTTAATATATTAAGACCCAATATTAAGCACAATGAATAACTATCTTATTAGTAAACACGCTTAAGCCTATCAGCACCATCAAAATATAACAACTTCCAGATCATCTAGAAAGCTTTCTCCTTTGTCTACAAACCATTCCACTACTGCAGCAACAATAAACACAAATACTTCTGCAAGTTCTATTCGCGCTAAATTAAAATCCATCTGAAAACATGAATCTATCAATTCAGGGGATTATTCAAATAAAAACAGAAAAAAATATGAATAGCATAAGAAATGAAATCCAGAGCTTAATAATTACAGATACAGCTCACTTTATTTTGACCAATCAGCTCTTAATAGTTTAGCCTAGTAAGACAAAAGTCAATTAGTACTTCTTCAATAGACTAATCATTTTGCATTTAATTGTCACATCAATAATACTGGCATATCCCTACAGCAAAGTCAATAGTTATTACATCAACTAATTAAAATCTGAGTTAAAAGGTAGCTCACTGAGTGTTCTATTCAGAAAACGCAAATTCTTAGAATAAAAAAACTCTTCATGGCAGAGGGGTAGGGGAGGTTCATTTTCTTCTGCAACTCCACCAAAAACATTGCATGGCTCTCTTGTGCTATTAGAAGTGACTTTTTGATTGGCATAATGAGAAGAACAGTAAAACAGATGGGTCTCCTCTGAAGTTGCACAAGATTCCCACTGGACAATATAAAATGCTGACAGATAACAAAAGAATTCCACACTTGGTATTCACTGCAGATTAAAATTTAAACATCATCTGAGCAAGCCAAGCATTTGAACCAATTTTCTTAGCTTGGCGTTATAAAATACAATAAACTGAAACAGTAATTAATTGTTTGAGATCATGGGTCTATTAATGACCCCAGGAAAAATATCCCTGTTTACCATTATGAGACTAGGAACCCTACAAAGTTGCTATACATTCTTCTGTTCTTCATGAATTTGAAAAAGCTTTTGTAGGAGCATTGCTCTTAAGACAGTCTGGGGAGTCACATGTCACAGTATTACACGTATTACTTGCTGAAAAGAGTAGCCGAAGCAGACACAAAGAAAGATCAAATATTGTACCATGTTGGACTTTTTCAGAATGATGTTATTGAACAAGTTGTTTTACATATTTAAAAAAAAACAACCAACCAAACCCAAAACATTGGACAGTATGGAGTTTGATATCTGAGTGTTAGTCAAAATTGTGGCTATATTTGTCTGTTTTCCTAGCAGATAAATGAAAAAAAAACCCCCAAAAACCAAACCACCAAAAACTAGGATGTCTGAAATGCTAGGATTTATGGTTGAACTCAAAATTTATGGTAAAACTGAAAACCAAGAAGAGACAAAACAGATAGAAACCTTCTTTCTAAAGGGAGGGAAAACAAAATAATCAAAGAATAAGTATATTTAAATGAATCTACAAAAAAAGAAAAAGCGGGAGAGGAAAAAGAGCAACATTGTAACAAGAGGAACAATGCCATAAGATAATTTTAGAGATGGATGCTCAATGATGCTTTTGGGAATACAGTAGTTTGTGGAGATTAAAGGAAATTTTGAAGTGCCTGAGCTAAATAAGCCTGTATTTCAAGCTGAATAACATCCCAGATAACAGCAGAAAAGCAGACATTCTTCTCCAACTGCAAGAGCCATCCAAAAAATACACAATATTTTCACAGGTCCATTTATAAATAAATTATATAAATAATTGTATTGTGAGCTCATATATACAGTGCACAAACTCGTTCACTGTGTATTCATAGCAAATATAACTCAAGCTGCAATTCTAGCCTGATCAGTTTTTAAATAAACATTTCCATATTTACCTATGAGTTAAAAAACAGAACTGACCTTGATGAATAAAATAAAATAGCCTCTAAATACAGTTGGTATGTAGGAGAAAAAAAAAATACCACTAGTGCACACCTTCAAACATGTATGTTCTATGTGAAATATTTTTATTTACAGTTTGATGCAGATATTTAACATTAAGTACAATTCTGTTGTATTTATGGAATATAATTCTCGTCTGATAAAATCAACTAGATAAGAGTAAAGCAAAACCATTGAGAAGTAGAGATGAAGGGAGAGGCAGAAGAACAAAACCATGTCATAAATGTCAGACCCTTAATACTCTACACCACCACTAAGTATCGTATCATCTCTAAAGGTGAAGAAAAGACATGTTCAAATTTTTGCAAAGAGAATTTCTATGAATAGAGTCTCCATATTGCTAGTCCTTCAGCTTCAGGAATATAAATCTTTAACAATTTTTAACAAGATTTTTCTAAATAATGTTGATAGCATTACGTTCTTCATGCTTACAGAAATATATATGTGTGTTCGAACACATGCATACACATACCAAAGTACTGGTAAGTCCTGGTTGCGTGGTTTACCATAACAGTAAATGGAAAGAGAAACAACATTTGTGCTTACTAGGAAAAAATACCTTCAATGTTTCTCATGCAAAATCCACGAGTTTTCTTCCTGCAATGTATCATATTGTTTTTATGGTTAGAAGAGCTAAAAAGCCAGCCTAAAAAATTACATTACTGCAGGCCTGGAACAGATTGCTTACAGAAGGTGTGAAGTTACTATCATTAGAGATCTTTTAGGATAAGTTCTGCCAGCATCTACTTGTACTTTGATTCCATCTTGCATCAGGAGACAGACTAGACAGCCTAAGGTCCCTTCCAATGCAATCTTTCTGCAGATCCACTTTTCTTCTTCATACTATGAATGCATAAGAGAAATCAGAGAAAGTGCAATGGGATTTTTATTAATAACAAATAATACTTATGAAAATAGAATATAGGAGGCCTACCACCTCTGTGATTTGATGACTAAACCACAATACTTCAAAGCATATAACCTCTTCCCTCATGACCTAGCAATGTATTCAGAAAAAACTGCAAGAGCCAGAGATTTATTCCACTTCCAAGACATGTAGTTTGTTGTATGAACCAACTAATGCACAATATATATTAGAATTAAACCCTGTCCACCTCTCCTGAAACTACTTCAGGAAATTCATATCAAATCTGTCTGCTGCAGTTAGTTTTTATGACAGAACTATTACAGAGAAATAAACAGTGTCACTGGTGAAAGGAATGTCAAGCTGCTTTGAATTGGCTAAACAGCATCTGATGTCCTCAAGGATTATAGTGCATTATGACCCTGCCCTGCCAATCTGTTTAGCTTCTGACGCTTCACCATATGGGGTCAGAGCAGTGATTTCTCATGTAATGCTAAATGACCTAGAAAAGCCTGTAGCATTTACATTGCAAACACTTAACATTGCAAAGACTTAAGCACAGATGAAAAAGCTTTAACATATGTATTTTGACAGAGTCTCATTATATTACTAAATTTGACTATGCTTATTCCTTAGTGGCTAGAATAACCAAATGAACGCCCACCTCTGTGGGTTTCACATGTACATGGCACTTCTTTTAACTGATCTTGGTTAGGAAATGCATGCGGTGTTTCCGATACTACCTTGACACTTGAACAGTGTCGTTTTTCAATGATCATGGCATTTCATGGAAACTGTCGTGGCTTAGTAGGCCAGCAATGCTCTTGGGGAAAACACAGATAAGGTGGTTAAAGAAGAAACCCCTGTTCAAGTTTAAGAAAAGCATTCTGAGCAAACAACATTGTGAAACAGTCGTTAAAAGTAAATAAAAATACTTTCTTGTGATGAAATTTAGTTTAGCCAAGTGAACAGCAAGGTACTTATTCCAAGTCAACAAATTTTTCTTTTTTTACACAAACTCTGCTATTACAACAACATTACAACATTTGTATCTCTGAAGACAGAAAAAACTACTTTAAGTTGGGCAAAAGAGAAAAAAGCTTCCATCAAGTTTGCTGTATGAGTAGATGCAAAGAAACTAGAACAATATAGGAGCAAAGATGATCTCAATAAAGATGCATTCATGCATTCTTTAAACATTCAAAACTCATGGTTTCAACGGGAGTACCGGTCTAAAAATACCCAGGCTGCAGAACCATACATAAACAATGAACAGAAGAAGCTTTGAAAGTTAAAAGGTTTTATCAAGATTGTATTACCTTTTTTTCATAAGATAAATTGGTTTGTTTTCGTGACTAACATTCATAAAAGTATATGTTAAGCCAACAGAAACAGTACAATCAAACATTACATTCCTTACAAACAAATGAAGAACCACTACAAACTACTACAGAACACTACAAACTCCATGCAAAAAGAGCCTCTCTTTTGGAATGTATGTATGATTTCATCTGGAAGGCTAACATTAACATGAGAGCTATGGATAATGAGAAAGCATAGAAGAGAAGAGAAATGGGAGGGGAAAAGCAATGCAGGGGAAGGGGTAACAGATCAATAGGTTAACCATCTTCAGTAGTTAATTCCGAGTGCAACATGCTAGAACATCTCAAATTAGCAGAAATGGCTCAAAGGATACAAAGGGATATGTACTAAACATCCAAGAAAGCAATTTTGATGTGTTTCCAGGACTGTCAGAGAGCGCAATGTCAAATAATAAAGTGAATATGATTTGATTTATAGACAATTATGGGTGAATGTTGAGTGCTGTGTTCACAAGCAGAGACCCAACCTCCATTATTGTTAATGGGAGCACTGACTCCCGCTAGAATTGTAATTGTGCTAGAACTGTAATTGTTTGGCCTCCAATACCAAAGTGTAGCTAAAACTAAAATTTATTGAGGACTTCTCAGATGTGGAGGCACTCGAAAGGCTATACCAGATAAGACACTTCAGCAGGGAAATAAATTCTCAGCCTCTATTAGAGTATTTCCTATTTGAGGATTATGCTTCTTGCTAAGAAACAATTGCCTGCTTCTCTTTGTTCTCACTCATATTTTCCCTACCCCCCCTACATCAAAAATGTAATAAGAATAAATTTATTTCCCAGTTTATAAACTTGCTCTACTGCACATCCTCTGAGCCTCACCTTCAAGCCTTTACTTACTATCCATGAGGTTCCTTTCCTAATCTTTTTTGCTTAAGGGAAAGGTTGACTAGAAAACAGGAATTCAATTTAATGAGAAACAAAGAGCCGGATAGCTTAGAAATGTTTTGCAAAACAGGCATCACTCTTACATCCCACACAGACAGTAAGTCTTGTAGATAAGGCTTTCACTTGTGATGTTGCAGACTCATGTTCATATCACTATGCTTCCCAATAAAATCACAAAGAATATAAGAACAGCCATACTGACTTATTTAACTCACTATCTTCTCACTGACAATTCTATATATTAGATGTCTTCTATAATACAACAAGCCACAGCTCAGGAGCTTCTTAAATATTTCTGTATTTAGCAGACCTTATAGACTCATTTTTCTTCTAAGAATTAGTCCAATTCTCTCTGAACCTATGTAAACTCCACATCTAGAGCATCCCGTGTCAAGGAGTTCCAAAGCTTTTACTAAAAATGCCACCCGTCTGCATCAGGTCCACTCTCCAGCTCATTTATTTTCAATGTAGGGCCAAATATCTCAAGCTGACTATTTGACATATCAGGAGTGTGCCTTAAGCCCCAAGCTAAAGAGTTCTTACTCTCTTTAGGAGGCATTCTACTTAGTGTAATTGCTAACACTTTCCCTAAGGCAGAGCATGAGAGACTAGCTTTGGTCCAGTGATTAAAGCACTTATCAAGGATCTGGAAGAACCTGATAACTGGCATTTTTCCAATAGAAAATACATTTCATTGAACAATTCGCATCCAGCTATGTTAAAGAGCAAGCCTGCTTTCTAATTGCTGGGACAGAGCAATGATCTTGCCCTCATCTTGAGGGAAATTCCATCTTTAAAGTCCAACTCCATTAGAAACTGTACATACTGCCCCTGTTAATGGGAAATAAAGACAAACCACAGAGGCCAGAAGTTACAGAATATTCCTGTGTTTGAAAATGTGAAAAAGACAGATGTTTCTTAATTTGCACGTTCACAAAACAGACTAACTATTGAACGGACTGAACCTACACATTGCTGTATACTATCTAAAGAATAGAAGACAGCTGACAATATTTCTGGTATCATCAATAAATGCAACCAAAACAGTAAAATCAACAATATACTCCTTAGTTGTTTGGTTCATTTGAAGCAATGGGACAGGCTTGTTAGGCAATGCCTGCAATTCTTCCAAGATTGGAATGAGTTGTTTGCTTAGTAGTTGATCCCTCTTTGAGAAAAAAATTACTCAATACAATTCACAGTTTACTGCTTAGGGACATGATTAAAACAGTGTTATAAAAGTCCTGTGCAGACTTGAGCTTTCAAGGAGGTATTAATGGTGGACTAAGGGAGACCTACAGACTGCAAGATCACTTGGTACAGAACAAATGAAAGGCATTCACAATACTGTCACAAAATCTGTTTGTCTCTGTTTTTCTTTTTACTTCAAATACAACAGTGTTAAATATTTACCCATCATTGATTTAATACTGATAAACAGGAAAATTTTAAATCCTGGTCTATACAAACAAGTATATTTTCCCAATACTTACTTGTTCTGTTGATGAGACAAGCATTTCCCTATGAACAGGTCATCCTGTAGCACAAGCAGCAATTCTTGTGGGAGGGAAATAAAACTTTATACAGAGCCCCTTTTATATTAACTAAAAAACTTTTTAGTGTAATGAAGAATTCTACTAGCCAAAGAGATGTTTACAAACAATATCTTGCCTTCCTCACTTCACATAACAACACTCTACACTAGAAAAAAACCTCACAGAAGTTCTAAATACTCAGTTGCATTCCCAAATTTCTGCTTGAATATAAGCTTGCACCATGAAAAATGGTCAAAATTTTAAGTGTGGTCAGTTCAAGTGACAAGAAAACATCCATATGTACACAAAATCCACCCATTTTTCTTTATGCATTTGAAAATACAAATGCACATACAAAATCACAATTTTTGCAAGACTAATTTGTTTAGTCCCATAATTCCAGAAAAATATCAGCAAGCACAAATGGCATTTAAAATAGCAATATTTACTGTGAGTATATATAAACAAGTCAGCACCTATTACAATGATAGGAGCTTGAATTTTTCAGACCTTTGACAAAAATCTGTCTAGACCTTTTCTTAAAAACAAGCACATCTAATAAGATCAGAATAACTTTTAAGCTCAAATGTCTTTTTTTTTTTAAATATACAACAGAACAAGTAGTTTTTTCTGTGGAGAGAATTAAGAATGACCGAGAACAAAAATAAAGGAGATTTGTAAACAACTGTCTTCCTATTGCATCCTTGCAGGGTTTTCCCTTACTCTCAGGCTTGCTCTCAATCAAGCTACTCTTCAGGGCTTCCTAGGCTGCAGTAAACTGTAACACACACTCCATTATATCTCTAGGTAAAATGTTTCATGCGCTTCCTAAGAAGCCTCAGCCCCTGCTGCACTATAGGTTTCCTGTAAGCTCACTTCTATTTTTTTCTTGCCCCGGATTGCAGGCCAGAAGTTTATTTCTTCTTGAATATGTCCATGAGAAGGAGCAATCTAGTGCCAGGTGGCTCCATCTGACCCTAAGTCAGTGCAGGACAAACAGGAGTTTTCTCTGTGCCCAGCCACAGCCTTTTAGAGAATCCTATAATGTACAAAGTAAAAAAAACAGACTCTGTCCATAATAATTGTATCCCATACCTCTTCTAATAGTAATTCAGCCACCAGGTTTTGACAGCAAAATAACATCATAGGATTATAGGATCTAGTTCTAAAAGTAAGAGTGTTCTAGAAACTGATGCATTAGACAAGTCAGGAGAAGTTCTCAGATTATGCAGCTAAACAGAAAGCCAGGGTGAGTAGGTGACAAAAGGCAGAACTTCAAAATATTGGATAAAAACAATATCAAGTACGTTCTCCATATTTTATGAACAAATCAATAGGACAGTTTTGCAGTTAGGTGAGATGTCAATTTTGAGTTCCTTTCTATCTTTGATGAGTTATTTTGCAAGATTTTTAATACAGGTTAATTCTATAAAAATAAATAAAGACAGCCTAAAACAAAACCCCAAACCCCCCACTCAAGCAAATACTTCCATTCACAATTTTAGAATTATAGTACAATAACCATTCTTCCTCATTGTTGCTTACTTGGAAAAATAATTATTCTTCTGCAAAATACAGTTCACATGCACAGAAATAGGCAATATAAATTGTGGTTCAAATTTATCCAATATATAGTGGTATTCCTTCCACTTAAAAAGGACACAGCCAAGGCCCATCTGATCTATTTATGCCATATCTGTTACTACAACATAGATCACATAAACCCACTGGACATTCTTACACCTTTACCTCTAACAGGGACATACTTCTATAAACAAAAGCTGGCTTGAGCCCAGGACAAGCCTCTGCAGACCTGGGCAAACCCAATTTTCCTAGGACTATCCCACATTCCAGGAGAGTAAGAGCAAGCCACATCCACTACAGAAAAAACAGCAAACTACTGTGTAACAACAAACATGAGCAATAAACCTGACAAGATGCAAAACTTTTCTTTTAGCAAAAGAAAGCAGAATGCATTTCATCTTCTAGTTACTCTTTACTGATGACAACAGTAGACTAAAATATTACCAGCTGGAAACACAATTTGAGATCAGCTTGAGAAAGTCATCCAACTCCACCTGGCCCAGCTGACATGCATTTACATTATATCCACTTAAAATGTTCTCAAGGACCACTAGCTTCACTGAACAGATTTTGCTATAATCTGAGATTCCTTCCATTTCCTGAATCACATACAAGCTGAAACAGCTAGAATCATATCACAATGGGCAAGCAAGCCTGTTCAGATACATTTCATTATTTTTCATCTACTGACAGAAGCAAGCTAGCAACTGTCTTGATCATTATTTTTATATTCTGTCCTGTTACTTTCTTCATCTCCTTCTCTTCCTTTCCATCTTAGAATTTTCCACTGATTTTGTTTGCCTGAAGTTCACATAGCCTATGGGAAGTGCACCAGCAATAGAATATTGTCCTGGTTTCAGCTGGGATAGATTTCATTTTCTTTCTAGAAGTTGGTATTGTGTTATGTTTTGGATTCAGTATACGAAGAATGTTGATAACACACTGATGTTTTCAGTTGTTGCAAAGTAGTATTTAGACTAAGTCAAGGATTTTTCAGCTTCTCGTGCCCACCCAGCAAGAAGGCTGGAGGAGCACAAGAAGTTGGGAGGGGACACAGCCAGGACAGCTGACCCAAACTGGCCAAAAGGGTATTCCATACCATGTGATGTCATGTCCAGTATATAAACTGGGGGCAGTTGGCTGGGAGGATCACTGCTCGGGGACTAACTGAACATTGGTCAGTGAGTGGTGAGCAACTGCATTCCGCATCACTTGTTTGTATATTCCAATTCTTTTATTATCATTATTGTCATTTTATTAGTGTTACTATTATCATTATTATTTTCTTCCTTTCTGTTCTATTAAACTGTTCTTATCTCAACCCGTGAGTTTTACCTTTTTTTTTTTTTTTTTTCTCCTCAATTCTCTCCCCCATGCCACTAGGGGGGTAGGGAAGTGAGTGAGCGGCTACATGGTGCTTAGTTGTTGGCTGGGGTTAAACCATGACAAATATTTACACACTACATTTGCTTTTTCAAGCTCTCACACTGTTAATGGTAGAAGAATCTCACCTCAAACTTTTTTCAGCATACTGATTAGAAACGTTTTCAGGAGCTAGAAGTAAAACACATTGCAACAAAATTATGTTCCAAAAGATTCTAACCTTGAGTTAAATAGTAAAGATATTTTCTTAATATTGATAAACATAATCTGACCCTTCTAAAGGTCACAGAGATGGCTACTAATAGGACAAGTCATTTCAGATAGCATATGAAAGCTTTTGGGTAGGCATGTTGGCACTTTGAACTCAAAATTCCACATGCTCGGGCTTGTTGTAAGGTCACCAGAAATGCTCACTGCAATGCTACCAGCATCTTACATGGGGCTAGCTGACAGTAAAGGCAGCAAAGTTAATCATAGAGTGTAGAAGATGCAGTCATTTTGAATAGACTGCACTAATCCAGCATTATCTTGGGGCTTGATAGTTGGAAGTTCTGAAGGTATTCCTTTAAAAACTAACGGCATGCTTTAAAAATAAAAACACCTTAGGTATTTGGTCCTTTAGGCCTGATTTGTCACGATGCCCAGTCTTTCCAAGGATATTAGCAATTCCTTTTTCTCATCTCCAGAAGAGCTGGTAACATTTCGCTCTATGTTCTCAGCTTTCACAGACCTGCTTTTGCTGGAAGGAGCAGGCCCTTCAAACGCCTCTCAAAGCTGTTTCCCCTGTCCATAGGAATTACTGTATCAATGGCTAAAATTTTGAGGTAAGTTTCTTAAATCTCTCCCAGAAAAATCTATTTTATTTTATTCCCTCACTACTTTAATATTTATCTTTTTTCCTTACCTTTTTTCAGCACTCTACCAGATGCCTGTACCCAGTGTTAGCAGCAACGGGCTGCAGGGACCTCTGTGAGGCGATGCCAGGGCAGCCCCCAGCCAGACACAGCTGGTTCCGGCCAGTTCCAGCCGGTTCTGGCCGGTTCCATGACAGTCCCACCACAGGGGCGTTCTCCTAACAGGACCTGCGTCCCATAAAGGACACGTGCAGGATCAGGTTTATGCTGAAGAACTGCAGTCTGTAGGGTCTGCAACCCTCCATTTCCTAGACCCCAGCCAGGTCAACCCACCACAAGAAGCTACACTCCAGAGAATTACATGCTTTGTTTCTTCTGTACGCTGTAGTCCAGTGAGAAAAGGCAGCAAATTAAATTATAGAGAGTTATATCAGTGTCAGCAGTGCATTATAAAATGGGGTCTCTCTTTCTTCATAGGTTAATGTGAAGATTTTTACAGGTTTTACCAAAATACAACATGAAGAATGTTCATACTGTGGCTGCTTTACAAGACAATGGGAAATTTGCACTATATTCATAACTATAATATCCATCAAATGATCTGTTTATCAGTCCTAGCACTTCTGTTCATGAGGGCCTTGGTGTTATGCTTTGACATGCAAAAAAAAAAAAAAAAACCAAAAAAACAAGAACAGACTTTAATCCTTTTTGTTTTTCAAAAAGGTCTAAAAGACCTGTCCAACAAGAGGTCTGAACTACACATTTTCATCTCAGACTACTGTATGTTCAGTTTCTCCATTTTCTAACCAGAAGTTATGTTCTGTTCTATTTTGTTGGAAATAAGTCTTCATTTTCCTGGAATTTCCAGACATTAAGCAAATAGCAGTTCTAAAGAAAAACTCAAACATGGAAGTCCCAGGTCAGCAGTCACAAAGGTGTATGTAAGACTAAGCATATGAACACTATGTCTGCTATGTCCTGCATTTGATGTGTGTGCACTTCAGGGATTTTTGCCCTCCTAGCTATTGTCCAGGGAGTCCCGATAAGGATATACAAGCCCTGTCCTCACTGAAGAAGATAAATATGAACAAGAGCAAAAAGGAATTGAACCAGAATCCTTCAAGTACTTCTGGGACTTCCTGACCCAAGCATGAAATAACCTGACAAATAAAAGAGTTGTGCTCCTGATGTTGATACTAACCTCTGAAGTTTGAAAGAAAGAGGGCATTTCAGTACAAGATTCTGGTGCAGAATTAAGCTTTTGAGAACACAATATATAATATCTAGGTCTTATTATCTGAAATGAAGACAGTTCTAAGAGCATGATTAAGTGTCTGGAGACTGACCTACTATACAGGTGCATCTTTTCAAAATGAGTATTGTCCTGCTCTGGTTACAAGGACAGGGTGCCTTAAAGAGGAAGCCTCTCAGCTCGTACAACTTGGTAACAGTCTCCATTCTTATCTGCACCATTGGCCTTTTATATTATGGAGGCTACCTTGTGAAAAGCCAGCTAGGATGGACAAAGCATTTTTGAGATCAGTTTTGGAGTCTGGCACCAGACTATTAGAGTTTTGATGCCAATGTCTGTTACAATGCCCAATAGTGACTCAGTGTTTCCTTGTACTTATGTTTATGAGCTTTTAAGTTCCTATTCTATAAGCAAACTGCATGATTTTTGATGGTGGGGTTTTATCTGTTATCTCATTCCTAATTCTGGTCTGTTCCATTATTTTATTCTTGTTTATCCTTATGCAATTACTATTCAAACAAGACCTAACACAGAAGGACCGTGGTCTATCACTGACATTCTCAATGCCAGGAAAACACCAACAGCAAAAACAGTGAACAGCAACTCATCTCCCAAATAGATGCAAGATGATGCTTTCCAATCACAAATAAGAAGGGTATGGTTACTCTCTTCAATCAATATTTGTATTTCATGAAAAGCAGCTATTTAATACTTTACTTTTTTTTTCAGTGAAAGAAAGATAGCAACAGAGAAGACATAAAAATGGATAAGTAGTTTAATGTGTCAGCAAAATATGCTGATTATGATTCTTGGCCTGGTAACTTGGACAGTGAATACTAATGAATCTGGAATCCTCATTTGCAGATTCCATCTTAATCAATTTTTTTTCTAAAGATAAATAAAATTGGAAGTACTATTTCTAAACCTAAAGCAAATTGTCACCATGGGAGAAACCTCCCAGGAAGCTGATTTTTCATGTGATTTGACATGCAATTGTGAAAGAAACACAAAGATTTTTCCAGTTATTCTTTACACTGAAGCTTGAGTATATCTGTAAACCTGAAAGTCTGGTATATGTTACGGTAAGCTCTTCAGATTGTTGAGCATTTTTGTTAGTGTGGGTTTTTTTTTGTTTGTTTTTGGTTGTTTTTTTTTTTTATTGGTTGGGTTTTTTTTGTTGTTGTTTTCATTTCATTTAGGCTTTTTTTTTGTGGGTTGGATGTTTACCATGTGATAAATAGTTTGTACAAATTATTTTGCTAGCCTAGATAATAATTGAAGAAATCCATTCCCCTGTGGCAAACATGTCAACTTCAGAATTATTACAATTTGTCATCTAGCAGCATTTTAGAAAGTGGGGTTTGATATTCAAATGTCTGATATGTCAACATTTGTGCATCTACTTCTAAGACTTTGGAAGCGAGAAAATTTGGGAACATACAAGCACAAAGCACTAGCTATACTACAAAAACAAACAAACAAACAAAAGTGCTCGCAGCTTTTGTGCTGGATCCCTGAGAAGAACAAAAGTAACCAGAGACACTAAATTTCTTCAATGTCTATGAAATTTTTACTGAAATGCAACCAACTGTTGATTTTCTAACATGAACACTTTAGTAAATAGAAATAAAGCAAAACTAATTGATTTTCATCATGAAGACCACAATTCAAGCATGACTTCCTGGGTCTTAACAGAGCACTGCTTACACTCCATTCAATCCCTAAAATTTCAAGTAAAATACTGGAACTGATATGTAAAACAAACGAGAGATCAGCAACAAGACCGACAAACCAACCAATGAACCATCTCACCGAAAGACCAAGGAAATACTCCATAGCTTTGGAAAAAAATTCTAGCAAGTTTTAGTCCAGAAGTCATATTCCACTCTAATTTACAATTGACATAAGGAAACTATTTGTCCAAAATTAGAACAAGGATTCTAGAAAGATATTATTTGACTGAAAACTAACTCAAGAGCTGCAATGAACTGACTAGGTGATAAAGATTCTTATATTTCTGGAGCACTTTTGAGACCTTAGCATCATTATTGAAACCAGTACTTCCTACTCTAAAAAGAGAGAAGGAAAAAAAGTCTAAGAATCTAAGAACTTTCATTTCAATTCATGGTTTCATTTTGATAATCATCTTTAAACATCAGAATTTGGCCCTCTAAAAATAATTCAAGAAGGCTTATAGGGTACTTTCTAATATAATTTTAACCTGCTAGAAATACTTGACAATTTTACAGCTTGGGAAAAACCAGACAGCAACAAGGAAAGTTACTGAGACATTGCTTCTATTAGGCATAGAAATGTACTAAGGAAATTGCATATAATTGAGAAGATTTGATTTAAAGTCAGAAGTTACACTTGCTTTGAAAGAGGATTTAGAGTATTTACTCACTTTCTATATGGATGGGCAGAAATGGCAAAGTGTAGAACCTCCGACAGCTTATTGTTTTATGCTTTATAGAAACAATTCAGCCAACGAGTCCTTCAGAAAGCTAAATATTGCAAAAATGGGAATCTGGGAAATACTTCAGCACTTAATAGCAGAGTTAGTATAAGGCCCTGTATGAAATTTAAAATTAGCTGTAAACAGAGTTAAACACATCTGAATCACTTGTTAGCAGTTTGACATAAGATTCCTTCCCTTTCTAATAAGCTTTTACCAATTAATGTTTATTATTTTACTTCCTGTTGTCAATCACTTGTCACAATTGCAAGCTCCAACAGAAATTTATCATTCAACACTACCTAAAAGCACTTTAATGGGGAGTGCAAGCAGTCCAGATTTGTCTGGCCCATTTTTACAGTACAGGCCTGCTGTGCTCTGTCTAGGGCACAAAGAGTGCTTGTCTGGAAGCATCTGGAGAAATAGAACATTAATGTTTACTGAGTGTAATTACCGGTTGTGCATAGTTCAACAGAAACTCATTTTCCCTTGACTTTCAAAGTAGGTATCACATCACCAGCACAAACTGTTGTTAGCTAATTATTCAAAAGAATGTGCTGTAAAAGCAGCTGCCTTTCTTGAGCAGCGTAGTGTCCAGTTTTATAACCAATTCTCTCCGATACAGGTACTGTTACCCCATTTGGGTTTAAGTCTGCAGTGGGTTTGGACACTGACTTTAGAACATGATAATAAACACATATCACCCTCCAGGCATGTTATCACAATTTCTAAAATCAGGCACTGGATATAACAAACAACACGTCTGTGACTTTGGGGATGCATGGTTTAATTCTACCCTTTCACAAAAAACAAGGCCAAATTGTGTGGAAATAGCATATATGTACTCTAAAGAGAGTAGTACATATGACAATTTGTAAGAGCAAGACTTTTCTAATAATACGAGAGATGAACAGAACATTAGAAAAAAAAAATCAGTGCATTCCTTTGATTTTAAAAACAAACAAACAAGAAGAGTTTAATTTCATTGCCATTGTAGAGATTCACTGCTATAGCACCAAGCCTGCTCCTCATATGCTCCCCATACATACACGCAAAACTTATGCCAGAAAAATGAACCATTACTTCTTGACTTTTGGTTTCACCCCAGATTGCCTTCACTTGGCCCTGTTTACTTACAGTAGGACTAGCAAGTAGCCCATTTGCATACATAGATACCACAAAACACTTAACACAGCCAAAACTTCACTTGGAATCAATTGACATACTTTCCATGGGAAAAGACAAATCATTTTTCAAATAGTAAAATTTTCTCAACATTCAGATGATTTAGCTTAATTTGTTTTCAGCTAATGATTAGCTAAAACTTTTTTCTAAATCCTTCTTCCACCCATCACAACTTCAATAAAATTCAAAGTTGTGGGGATATTTTCTACAAATATCTAGTGGAACTGTATTAAAATAGGTGTAGATAACACTAGACTTTATTGGCAGGCTACCAGGAAGAAAAAATTACAGCCAGAATGTTGTTATCATGACTACTGTGAATATAACTGGTCTAAAGTCAAATAACCTTCACATATGTCCTCCTCATCAATCTGAAACACTACATTATTCTGTGTAACAACATCTGCTTGATTTAGACCTGGCCTGGACCTCTGAGCTCAGATTGACAGGGAAAACTTATTCCCATCACTTCAAAACCATATTCATAGCTCAGAATACTGTCAAATCCTCCTGTCAGATCTAATCCTTCAGTGGATTTCAGAAAGAATTTTAAAAATTGATCTCTTCTTTGGGAAGAACATGCATGTTCTATATTGGAGGCCTACCCACTGCCTCCTGATTTTCCTCTGCTTCTGTGCTGCATGCTGTGCAAATGTTTCCCTGTGCTTATTTTTCAAGTGGCTTCTTAGAGCAGAGTAGATATTCCCTTGAGTGTATTTTCTTTCTTTACCATCACTCTTTTCTATACAAACAACAGATTGCTCTGCTGCTGCCCTTTAAATTTAGAGAAGAAAAATCCCACACCACAGATGCCTGGTGATGGGAGGAAGGTTGCTTCTTCTGCAAATGTACCGGGAAGTCAAATAGCTCAAATCTTTTTCATTGTCCCTCTTCAGAGGGTATAGACCTTGAATCTTCCACTTACCCTGATGATGGTTCTCAGTCTATGATTTACAGACCATTGTTAGAATGCAAGATCATCCTAAACACTCCTGAGCTAGTCTGCAAATTTTCCTATACTATTTTTATTAACAGTGCAGTTATAATATTGCATAATTGTCTAGAAGGATTGAGAATTACTGGGGTTGAGCTTCCCACAGAATTGTACTAGTTACTTAGGAAAATGTTGATAGACTAATCAAAAATAAGAGTGGTTTCAGTGCACACACCTGTTGTGGTTTAACCCCAGCCAGCAACTAAGCACCACGCAGCCGCTCACTCACTCCCCCCCCCACCCAGTGGGATGGGGGAGAAAATCAGGAAAAGAAGTAAAACTCCTGGGTTGAGATAAGAACGGTTTAATAGAACAGAAAAGAAGAAACTAATAATGATAATGATAACACTAATAAAATGACAGCAGTAGTAATAAAAGGATTGAAATGTACAAATGATGCGCAGGGCAATTGCTCACCACCCACCGACCGACACCCAGCCAGTCCCCGACCAGCGAATTCCTGCCCCCCCCCTTCCCAGTTCCTAAACTAGATGGGACGTCCCATGGTATGGAATACACCGTTGGCCAGTTTGGGTCAGGTGCCCTGGCTGGGCATGAGAAGCTGAAAAATCCTTGACTATAGTCTAAACACTACTGAGCAACAACTGAAAACTTCAGTGTGTTATCAACATTCTTCACATACTGAACACAAAACATAGCGCTGCACCAGCTACTAGGAAGACAGTTAACTCTAACCCAGCTGAAACCAGGACAACACCACAGATTGCATTGTTTAGACTTAATTTCATTATTTGGGTTTTTTTGTTAAAAAAATCTACCATACAAGGGAAGCAGAAGTGTCATCTAAGCAACTAAAATTAAGAGTAAGGTCGCTTGCATCCCTGACAAGAACATGAAGAGTGAAATGCTTGGAGATTTAGTAAAACTGAAGTGTAAGCAGACTTCTAATAAGGCTACGGAGGACATATACTATCTAAATTTCTCTAACTTCTACTGTCATTTCAAAATGTTAACAAAGAAGAAGAAATAAAAAACTTTAGAAAAAGCATCTAAAAATTTTGTTCACACAGGAAACTTCCAGCATCGTAAGTCAGAGCAAAAAATTAAAATGTTATAGTTAAACTACTTCCACAGTGACATAAACTGGAAATTACTTCATAAATGCCAGTTAGACTGGTTCAAGATGTATGTACACACACACAATGTACCCTAAATAAGAGAATCCTCATGGAGCAGCTTAAGCATACTCATACATAACAGAAGATGCAGACACGTGTCAACAACTAAATAAAATTAGTAAAGGGAATGATAATGAGGAATCTGCTTTTATTACTGAGATAATAAACATATTTTTTCAGTGCTACTCAACAAACATGGATAAAAAGACAGTAGTTCTGCACAACCAAATTGAGCAACCTACTGGAAAAGTTCCATATTTCCAGAAGTTGGTTGGATACTTTCTCCCCCCACCCCCGCCCCACACCCCAGTCTGGTGAATGGTGTGTTTTTCTGTTCAGTTTTTGAAAAGTTATTTCAAGAACAACTTTTCTATCCGAAGTAAACCTCTTTCTTTCTTCCTCCTTCAACAGAATCAAATAATAATAAAAATAATAAAAATAGTAATTACAATAATAAAAATATTATAATAGCAATATAATAATAGGTAATAAAACCAAGACTAAAATTAGGTTGATCTTTTAAAATATTCTGCATTATTTTCACAATTTCTATTATAAATCAAAGTAAAATTAGATCCTGGATTACAAATATTTTTTATTTTGCATTTCCAAATCAGTTCTTTCAACCATTTCAAGGTTGGGGTTTTTTTTTTTGTTTGTTTCTGGATTTACAACTATTCTAAAGATCAGTGATTTCTTAAAAATTTTGGTAAGACTAAAATGAAATACCCTCCTCCTCCCCCAAATCTGTTGCATGGAGAGCCATAAAGCTTTAAAGATGTAATATAGCAACAAATAGTCAGAAAAAAATCTGATGATTAGCAGTGGAGGAAAGGGGCAGCACAGAAATGAAATTGTCACTATTAAAAATAATAATACATATATCAGAGAACTAGAATGTTGTTCAGTTACATGGGCCGACAGTTATACATACAGAGAAGTCTGCAGGCTTATGAGAAATTATGTGGGATCAAGCAACTTTGGTATAATGCTGTAACATATGGTGACATATGTCAACATATCAATGGTCTGATTTAGTTTTAAGGATTTGTTAACTAGCAAAAACCCACAACATTAAAATTACCTCTACTAACAGAAATCTAGAAATCTGAAGATCACTTTTCTTGTGGCGTCTCTGCAGATTTAAAACAATCTCTCTGGAATTCAATTTTGATGCTGTGTCTCTTGAGCAAATATTTCTTTCCAATAACAATTCCAAACAACTTCTGAAAGGATACATCCTCTACAGAAAAGCAGTTTCTGACACATCATAGAAAAAAAGATTTATACTTGCATACCTCTATTCACCTCAACCCCTCTTTTGGGGTTCAGTAGAAAGTATGTTATATGAGAAATATAAGCCATCAGATTTCTGTCACTTGACATAGGACTTCTGCTGCTTTTACTCAGTAGTCCATCCAAAAGCATTTTATACAGACACTGCTCAGGGCTTAGTTCAAAAAGGACATATAAACAAAAAAAACCTTCTGTCACAGGAGCAGCTGTTATTAAAGATAAAAATCTGAGACTCTCAGAGAGCACTAATAGTATGCTATGTGCTTTTTTTCAAACGCATACAAAGAGACATTTTTAGCTGCAGATTTCTCACAATCATGTTAACCATAACTTAACTGTTCGGATTTTTTTGTCTGAACCACATTAGTCCACCCCATGCTAGAACTGCCAGTCATTTCCCGCCCCCCCCCCCCCCCCCCATCCAAGTTAACCTGCTCTAAAAGTTCACTCCTCCTAAATGTGCAGATTAAAATTCAGTGTAACAAATGCAGGCCACAGAGAAGAAATCCGCAAAAAGCGGAAGAATAGCTTGGAGAGCCAGCTGCTTCCTGAAAATCCCAGAATTGAGAAGAATTCTCTCAAGCTGCAGAATTTGTCATTGATGTCAGTTTGTCTCTCCCTCTAAAGTCCAAAGATTACATATTTTCAGAGTGAGATACAAAGCAGGTATTCTCCTGCTTGTCAAGACACCTTCCAGACAACATCGTTGTCTGTATGCAGAAGTGCTAGCATCTTGAGAAGGAAGGATGACTTAGATCTGCAGATACCATTAACCAGTATCCAGCAAACAAGAAAAGCAAAGCAAATACAGACCTATTCCACAGCCTTGAACAACATCTTTTTTTTCCTGGAATATTCTCCTTTAAATTCTTTGAATTTGTTTCTATCATAACCTATTCTTTAAGAACACATTTGAATATTTACAAGTGTGCAGACAGGCACAGTTTAGTAGTCAAGAAAAGTGTTAGATTGACTGTTCTGGAGGTGTAACATCTCCAGCCACAAAATAGATAGTAAAAACAAAACAAAACAAAACCAAACCAAAAAAACACCAAAATCAGAAGGGTGAATCTCCTGATTATTTTGCCAGAGACCATTAAACCTGTTCCAATATAAGATACTCAAGCAGTGAAAACAAGACATATTTCAGTCCCTAATACTATCTAGTCATTAGTTTCCCCTCAAAGACAAAAATGTAATAATATTAATTTGTGCCAAACACAAAAATTCTACTTTGTGACCTGAAACTTTAAGACCGAAGAAAACATCGGTTGATGCCAACTATGAGACATGACTGGCTTTGGCATCTTAAACACATACACCTAGAGCCAAGTACTTTAGCATCTAATAATCTTATTTGAGTCCTCTTAATTTAATATACCTTGATGTGATTTAAATCAGTTTCTCTGAAAAATAATTTCTCTTTGCTTACTCCCCACACCTGCACCCCCTATTTTATTTTTTAAATGTGATTCCAGCTTCATGGAAGAAGATGACTGAATAAACTTACATATTGCTGTGCATTGCAGGACATCAAACATCCCTTTGTTACAATACTACTACACGTGTCTTGCCCAGATTTTTTTACCCTAAAATACCTCATAAAGAGTTAATCCAATAAAACAGTAGTGCAATACTGAAAGATTCAATTGTTCCCAGAAGTTTCAACTATTTCATTGCCAATATATTTCTGCTTTGGTTCATCAAAAGTACTGAGTAGCCTGCCAGAAACAGCTGCAAATTTGACAGGAAGGAGATGCTCCAGGAAGACTGTTTCAAATCCCAAAAAGGAGGGAGTAAGCAGTTTCATTTTGCAATTATTTTCTCCTCTAGTTCTAAAACTAGTTTCTTCCTGTTTTTCAGAGAATTTTTCATAATGCCTTTCCTTCTGCAGAAGAAGTCAATGGCTTAGTCGATTTCCAATTTCAACACCCTTAACAGCCATTGACTTTTTGAAAAACAGAAGCTTATTTAAACCTCTGGCTATGATTTCTCAAACTAGTAAAACTGTGGTCAGCAGCCCACACCGCAAAAATAGTTTTTCTGCTTCCTTACCCTCTAACCGCTTAGTGATCACAAGTCTGCCGACCCTGCTACCTTCCTTTGCCTCTCTGTTCGCAGAGAAATGTTGGGTCAGGAAGTTAAAAAATGTAAGAATTTTCTTTTTTATCATCAGTCACTGTATACCTCTGGGATTTAAGGGACATTAGCTACAAGCCGTACTTTCACTACAGAGAAAGAGAGAAGGCAAACGTCAGAAACAGATGAAGTGGTAGAATAAAAGCCAGTAAAGTGCTTTGATGACAAAGGTTATGCAAGCGTGAAGGAACACTCTTACACTTCTCATCAGTAGGGAGGAAGGGACTTTGAAGCACAATTTAATGGCCAAACAGAAGTCATGAACTGACCAAAAGTTTCAGTTTGGGTATGAAGTACAACAGTGACAGAATACACAACGCTACCATATATCACCCTGGACAATTCTGACATACATAAAAACAAATCTGATAAAGCAGCAGACCTTTTAAAACATGCAATTTTCATGCCCCAGCCTCAGACAATGCTGACTGCTTACCCCAGAACTTTTTTCTCCAGAGAAGGTAGGCTCTGCAGTGCATTTTACAGATTCATAAGCAAGAACAAATCCAGCACCGAAAAGCAGACAGTACATGCCAAATTAGCAGAATCAGGGAAAAACAAAGGAATATTGTCAATATATCAAAAATTGTTGCTAGGATGTTTTTTAAAATACTTAAAATTAACAAGGCGTTCTTTATCCTGCTGTATCTCTCTAAAGACAAATTTTAAAAAGGGAGAGCATGCCAACTAATGTAAAATAAATTAAAATTAGGTATCTTACTCTACATATTTTTCTAAATATTCAATAGGAAACCCCTGTTTCCTGTTAAAACTAAAATTATTCAGGTCTGTTTTCTTTAAGATAGGACACTAGGCCACTGCTTGCTATCTTACATTTTCTTTCAGGGACATCATATTCTCTACTCCCGTACCATACACATTTAGCAGTGCATATGAGACTTGTATGACGGCTCCCCCACCTCACGTGCTGCAAAAGCCTGATCCTGATCCAGAGCTCCACATGGGAGATGCAGGCAGAAGAAAACCCAAAGAAACCTATACTCCCCAGACACATCCTTACCCCCCTCTCTGTTGCATCGATGTATAATCCTGTCTGCCTGAGACCATACGGACTAGAGAAAACCTCCAGAATAAACCCTAAAGCTGGCAGCAAGACTTGTTCCATCAGTCTCTGTACCACCCCTTAAACAGTGAGGTTGTTAGAAACTGCTAATGAAATCCTTTCCCCCATTTAATGAACATGGTAAACAGTAGATGGAAAATATCGCATGGAAGCCACTAAATCAAATACATAATTTGCTTACTTAGCAACAGCATGGCAATGAAAAGTTTTGAATACATATGCATGTATATAAATATAAATAATGGGAGAAAAAGGACCTTTAAATCATCCATAAAGTTCAATCTCCGCTCCTGTTTTCCAGAGCCTGATTTATAAATCTAATATTTAAATTTCAAGCAACTAAACTTCCACAAAAAGGAAACAGATCATGTAAAAGAAAAAACAGAACAAACAAAAAACCCCAAACAACCTCAAAACCAAAACAGATTGTTAAAACAATTTTAGTCTCCCGTATTTTTTGTTCCTTTAACTTTATGGTTGCAGTAGATTTTTCTGTCATAGACAGGTCATGTTTCTGGAAACAATGGGCTCTCTTGATAAAAATCACTTTTATTCTTAAACAAAATTACATAAAAATCAAATGCAGATTATATCAACTTCTCTCCCAAATTATCCCATGAAATAATTTTGATGGATTTTTATAAATTTTTAAGTAATGTTTACTTCTGAAATGTAGCAATGGCTTATGACATTTCTTTCATCTATACTGAATTTTATCTATTTTTATTGTACTATAGAATGCGCCTGGTTCATATATTGATATCTTTTGATGTACTGAAGTCTTCATATAATTTTTGTTATGCATCATACTTAAAAAATGGATAAACAAACATATGGAGAATATTTATATACTGTGTGCAGCAGATCACAGGTAAATTCAGTCAGTTGTTCATGAATAATAGAGAACAGAATTCTGATTGAAAACAAGTTTTCGTGTAACTGCATGCATCTAAAACTAACATTACTTACACCAGCAACCTGTGTTCTCAGCGAGATACAGTGTGTATGTAAATTCTCATATAGGTATACTCATTCCCTAACATATGTGACTTCAAAGTTTTGCATGCATACAAGATACGCTTTTCTTCCTTCCTTCTACTTGGCACAGGAGATATAAAAGGGACGACATCCACTGGCATTTCCATTTCTCCTCTGAAAGAGGCAGGGAAAAAACTAAGCATTCAGCTATAGGTGTTGGAGAATAGGAGTGAGGGATAAGCAGGACTTCTTTCTTCCAGCTAGAGTCCAGGTCTATGCTCTCACACTGCGACAGACACAATTGCTCTTCACATTGTACATACAGCCCCATTCCTGTAGAGAAGACAAATCTTGCCCAAAGTTCAACAGCACTTTAAAGGGGACCACTCCTTCACAGATTGCTGGACCTAAGCCAGAAAAGCATCCAGGTGAACTTCTCGTCTCACAAAGGAAGCATCTGTTGCAAAGAGTTTTGTTGGCAGAGGTGATTAAAAAGATCTCTGCCAATGCCGGCTCAGTTGAGTCACCAGGGAAACAAACCCTTGACAGCTGCAATCATCTCAGAAACAAAACGGAACTCTTGCATTGGACTTATTTGAAGCTTGAAGGAGTGACAACATTGGCAGTTCTCAAATAAGCGGCCAGCACAAGGGCTGTCCAAATACATGGAACATGGGTGAGAAAATGGGCTACAAATCTCAGAAGTAGCACAAGAACAGAAAGCAGCCTTCTGAGAAAGCTGGTAAGAGTCAAGGAGAAAAGGAAACAGCATCAACAGCATCACACAGCAAGAAAACTCAGGAGGCTGGACAGAACTGAAACAGTGGCAGATGTGTTTCCCCTTTCATGGCACACATCAGGGGAACGGAGGAAAATGAAGACTTTCTAGTCTCCCAAAAGAGCATGCACATGTATCCACTAGGAGAATGCACAGACTTTGAAACAGAGTTTGTGACATAGTGGTTAAAAGATCAACACAGAACTATTAATAGATTATGTTAGCATATGCACTTACACAAAAATCTATACATCATATATATCATATTCACATGTGCTAAAAATAACTTAAAACACTGAAATCTTGAATCATGTGCCATACTAAATTTTAATGCAGCTTAATAACAGAGCCAATAGCAAAGACTTTTTCATACCTTTGTGTAGTATCTTTTAAAGGAAATGAAAAAGAAAATAGTCAAGTTCCACAGGTTTTACCATCACTTTTATGACCTGATCTTAGTTTCAATTGTGTTACCAAAATCTGCTGCTTCTCCTCCCCCCCTTTCTTGGTTAAATAATTAGTTACCATGGAAACAAATATATTTCTGGTATGGATTCCAATTTGTGACATCGGCATTAAAGAGAAATGTCTCCTCTTTCTGTATATACGTGGGGACAGCAGTGACCATGAAATATACTTCATGTTATAAACAGCTTCACACTGTGATGACAAAGAATGTTAACTTCTGATAACATTGCAAAACTGTGCAAATAATAAAATTCAAAAAAGAAATTACAATTATTTTTCTTATTTTAATGGAAATGGGCTTAGATTATATTGAACAAGTATTTCACCTTCCTTAATTTACAGCTATTTCAACAATCTAATCACTTTTCAAAAGTGACTCTCAATCAAAACTATAAAGGAGGAATCAGGTGTCTCTTGCACCTCTGATGACAACAAACTACGTGGCTTTTTCATTTCAACTACTTCATAAAACCTGTCTGGCTGGTGAAAAGAAGTTGTCTATAATGCCACCTCAGGAGACTTTGTTTTAAGTGAGTAATCAGAGCTCTTTCATGAACTCCTCTTACTTGAAGATATAAATGGCCTTCAGAAATATGGGGTGCAGAAGCACTCATGTCAACATTTACCCTCACAGGTATTCCTGTGCAAATAAATGCATACTACTAGATGTATGAGAGCTAGTCCCATGAGTAAGAATGTGCAAGCCTACCCCTTAATTAGAACATAGCTTCCTGTCATTTAAAAACTATTTCATATGCAGATAGAGTAAGAGACATCTAAATGAAATCATTTATTCCTGTGATTATTTCAACATGAAAAGGAATGTCAAAGTATAAAACTATGACTGAAAACTGGCATGGCTTTAAGGTTGTAAATACTACCCTGTATTTTCAGAATTGTAACTGCAGAAATACAGTACTTAATTTACTTTTTTTTGGCAAGGGAAGAGAAAGTGAGATAATGATTGGAAAGGTATGAAAGAACATGGCGAAGAAGAAGAATCATGTTTTGGATTAATTTTGCATAAAATCTCTTTAAAATATTTAAAGCCTCACAATTTTGGGCAGTTTTCTCAGGCTTACCATTTTTATCTTCCAAATACTTTGTTTTACATTAGCTTGAATTATCAATTCATTTAGAGTATTTTTCCTGTAACCTATGTAAATGGATAAACAGAGAAAAGAAGAGTAGAAAGAAAAGGAAAGTCAATGAAAAATTTTTTTAAAAGCACAAGTTCTGCTGTTTCCTCAATGTATGTCTTCAGAAGCTAAGAAAGTTAGTTTCTCTAAAAGAATTAGAGACAGAGGAAGTGCTGTATATAACCCATATTAGTACAAGAACAAGATACATTTGTGCATGGATTGGAGATCCCAAATAAATTCTCATATGATTGTTTGGTTGGTTGGTTGTTGTTGTTGTTTTTTTTTTTAAATAACGCTTTTGGAAGAGCTTAGTCACTCAAACCCACACTTTTGTGTTAGCTTGATTACAACATAGGGAAGAATTAAATATATTTACTTTCAGACTTTTTTGATTATGGCTACAGCAAGCTTCCCAGGCATATGTTCCTTTAAGTTCTGTGTTTGTTCTATGCCATCATGTAAATCCCAATATGTTAGGCTGATACCCATAAGCTCATTAATTAAAATGGCCATGGGTAACACACAGTTCAGTAGGCCCCCTTTTTTCCCCTTTGTTACTACTGTCAGCAGATAAAAATTTGCCTTCTTTTCCACTCTAGCCATTAAGCATGCATTGTACAATTCATCCAAATTCTCATACCTGTCTATACCATGCTTCGCTGAACCTTGTTATAAAGGCCCCCAACCTTCCACGAAAGAGTAAGGCGACACTCACCCACACCTAGTTATCTCTGCCATTTCCCTTCTGAAAGAGGGACAGTATCATAAACTAGGTAACAAATTATGAAAACAGCTCAAGCACCCCTGCTACTGCATTTGAAAGAAGATACCTGGAAGTTGCATAAGGCAGAGTGGCAAGAATGTGCCAGCCTGCCAGCACAACAGTAAGAGACAGGCAGAGGGAAACATTAATACATGGAAGACCAATGACTGGATTTAACTAGTATGAAGAAATCCTCTAATGCAGGCTGTCACACAAGAGGAGTCAGGAAATGTAAATTATTTTCTTTACATAGTTTGAGTAATTATAAAAAATGTGTAGCCTTATGCAAATTAAAAGAAAACAGAAATTAAATTTAATTGTTTTGCTAAAGTATTGGACACAGTAAAACCTTTGACTATCTACCCAGACAAATCCATAATTAAACTTTCAAATCAAGACTGATTTTTGCAGCACTGTACTTTTTATCGTTTCTAGCTCCTTCAGTAATCAACCAACAATTAAGAAAGAAGATTAAATGTGTAAGCTAGTACATACTAGAAATGACAGGACTATGCTTATGGTATACGGTTGCAAAAACACAAGCACTTAAATAATAGCAGCTCAAGAACCTTTTGTTCTTTAATACAAAGTTACCAATGTTCAGCTGAAGCCCATTTTACTTTTGTATATGTCCTCTCCTCAAAATGTGACCATCACATTTCAGAAGGGTGATTATTTCAGCTGCTTTTTCAATCATTTGGCTACATTCGCAGTATAACTGCATTCAAATTATGACCAGAGTGAACTTGTTAGTGGGATAATAATATCACAAGCGACTACCTATGCATACCCTGATGTCTATCTCAGACCCGCAGCCTAACAGAGTAAAGATTTGTAGAGACACTACAAAAATATCTTTAACTATTCGCGAGAAATTATCTCTAGATGTTGTTAGAAGGGTATTTTAGATTTTTTTGCCTGCTTTTCTAAGACAAGACAGCTGACACAATCACACTGTGAAGTGCAAATTGGCACTGCAAGCACCCATGACACTGTTGGATGTCAGTCATACTTGATAACTTTTGAGCTGATTGACCAATTATAACCAGTATGACAAAAGCAGAGCAGCTTCTCAGACCATTAAATTCCTGACTGGGGGGGGAGGGGTGGTCAGGGAAGGGACAGGGAATTAGCAGAGCGCTAGAGATATAATACAAAAATTAGTGTGCCTTGCCACAGAAAAGCCTTCCACGTCAGCTCAATAGTTCTAGTTCTCTCTTCAATCAATCAACAATGAATTAACTGGAATTAATTATGGTGTTTGTTATCTATTATTCAGCTAGAACAGAGGAAAGGTTTGAGAATGCTGTGGAAGAAGTGGCAACTGGAGGTAGGAAGAAATGCGTGAGCCTGTTAACACTTCAGGAGAGCTCAGAAAATAAGGAATATGGTGCTGAAGCATAAGAGACTAACATAAAAACTGCAGGAAGCCCAAGTCCATTAGTTCTCCTTAGGCACAAATCAATTTTGTAATCACCTGCCCGCCAAGCACTCTAAGATGTTTGACAGCTATTTTCTTCTCATAGAGAAAATCCCCCACAGAACCACATTAAAAGCAGTATTTTCAAAACTAAGTCATGGGATAAAAATATGCTGATAAAAGATGCAGACATATGCCATCATTATCTGTCACATGCCTATCTCATTGTTTCAGAATTCCATCATCTATCACTTAATACCATGCTCTGCTAATCACCATCAGTCTCAGAGTGACCAAGTTCAATAAGCAGCAAACCAATTTTTCCCCTCAAAAAATAATGTAATAAAGAGAGGATACGTGCAAGGACTTATGAAACACACAAATTTGTACAAAGAGAGAGAGTATATGCAGTAAGAAGGCCAGAAGGCAGGAGCAGAACCATCAGGCTTGCAGTGGGAGCAGATGCTGGTATTTCAGAGGCTGAAAAGCCACTTCACCTACAAGACTGAATGCCTGATCATTGCTCCTTTTTCCCTTGCTTTGTTTATTGTCAATCAATTTGTATTCCTCTGAGGAAGGCAATGATGATGACAATGGAAATGTAACTACTTGGGAAGACATGGTAAGAACGCTCATGTTAATGGATTAGCATCTCATTGATCAAGTGGTTGAGATATTTCAGAAGGATGATTCATTCCAAAAGAACTGGACTCTGCCTTGGCCCATTGGGGATGCCATTCATAAGACCCTGTGGATGGGCAGAGTGTTACTGAGGTTTTGTAGGGAATAGTCTCTGGAAGCTGGAGTCCTAAGAAAACACCTCTATGATAAGTGGTGACAGAATGACCAGATAACATAGAAGCTGAGGAAAATGGAACAATACTGAACGCGATAATGCTGATGTTGCTGGGAAGAGACAGTGGCCAATGACTGGGCAGATGAATGGTGCCTCTGCGCTTGCTTACCCTCAGCTTTTCTCTCTGCTCTCCAGCAGCCATGCTGCTGCACCACATGAAGGATACAAGACAGCTCTTCCAATACTACTTTCCCCCAGAAAAAAACCACAGGAGGCAAAGATGTGAGCAGACCTCCCAGTATGTGCTTGGCTTCTACGCTGTTCTAAGTATCTGTATGTGAGAGCTCCTTTATACTCCTCCCTTGTCAGTTGGGATTTAGAGATAATCTCTAAAAATTCTGATATTCCACAACTTGTGTTTACATTGCAGCGGTGATATACCCCAAAATTACTTCATTTCCATGGATTAAGCTAGTTTATAAGGAGCTCAGTGGGGCAAATTTCGTTGGCAAGAATTTAGGTCAGGTTCAGTTCTACCGTGAGCTCTCAGTATTCGTGTGCAAAATACTTATACATGGTTGAGGCATATATTTTGATACAAAGAGAACCAGACACAGGCAAATATCTATGATCTGCCATCTTAAGTGGAGGAATAATAATTCCATTTCCTTTTGGACTACAGTCTGTTTGACAGCTCAAGTCTAGAATCCACAACACTTTGACACTAAGCAAAACTGTCACTCTGACATTTTTATGTCTGACAAATCCTGAATCTCACAGGTAAACTGTGAAAGCTGAGAAGCAGGGAGTGAGAGTGTGAGGCTCATAACTGCGACACTAGAAAACTCTAAAGAGTCACTTTGTATGACCTCTGCTTTTTTATAACTGGGGGCAGCACAAAGCTGGGAAAATAGGAAGGAATAAAAATCCACAGAACTTTTGCAGACAGAAGAAACATACGCTCTACACAGTAAAAAAAAAAAAAAAGAGAAAATTACTCATATGTGGTAGACTAGATGAGCCACACATTATTTAAAGTGAAATATACCCTTGAAATCTAGATAAAGGATGCAAGAAATACATTTATGTTGTCATTTTAATACACTGTTGAGCAGGCAAGAAGGAACATATTACAAGTCTGAATTTTCTCAGCTGATTTTTCTTTTGTACTGGTAGGGAAGGAGAATGTACAGGGGCTTTCTTAGGGTCAAAAGAGGAACCAAGACCTACTGACCTCTATAATTACAATTTATTGATTTAAGTGAGGTGTTTATATCCTGGCAGCACATTTAACGCTGTTAACATTTACATAGTCAGATATATCTCATTAAGATGACACTCACACTCTCAATATTCCTCGTTTCTCAGAAAGAAAAAAAGCCCTTCTGGTTTAATGTATACACTAGGAAAATTTTAGCACTTCAAAGGAGATAACAAATGTGGCTCAAGAACACCACAAGCCTAGAAGACAAATCACATGCCCACTCAGAGCCCAAGTAAAGCTGAAGTTCCTCAGACAAAACAGAAGCACAAAAGCACATCTTATCTATAGTGACTCTTTATCACCTCATTTATACAAAATCTTCCGGACACAAAATAGCTTCCACTAAAAAGGAGAAGGGCTCAAGATACTTACTGGAAACATTAAAGATCAGCACTTCAGGAGACACATTTTGTCAAGTCAATTAGTCCGCTAAGAAAACAAGTAAAATTTTTGGGAAAACGGAGCAAATCAGTGACTGGATTAAATGTTTATTTTAAGCTATTTGTAAGCATAATTTTGTGCATTATGTAAAACCAGGGAATATGCCCAAATGTGTCAATTAATATTCCATGAAACACACCGGTATTTTGTACTGGTATAGGACCTTTCACCAAAGAATATCCAGAAGATGTTAACAAGGGAAGGAAAAAGTTTGTTATCCTTTTATTGAATATAGAGAAATTAGGCATAAAAAACACACACACACACACAAAAATCAAAATCTTGCAACAGGACAGTGAAAGAATTAGGAATAGATTTCTACCTTGATTTTTTAATCTGCTATTCTTAAAATAGTATGATTTTTCCTGAAAACTTTTAATAAAATTCTGAAACAGCTATATCTGGTTTAGACAAACAAGGCAGTCTGACAGGAGGATATCACTTCCTAAAACTGTATGTTCTAGATTTGAATTCATAATCTCTTACTCCAAAAGGAGAGAGGCAACAAGCACAAATTAAGACACCTGAAATTCCCTCTGAACATACACTGAACATAATACCTTTTTTTTTTTTTTTCTTTATAAGGAGGTGGGGGGCTGGGGGGGTGGGGGGTCAAACACTGGAACAGGTTTCCCAGAGACATATTCAAAACCCAACCAGGCACAGTCATAGGCAACATACTATATCTGATCCTCCCTGATCAGGGGGTTGGACTTTATGATCTTAAGAGCTGTCTTCCAACCTCAGTGACTCTGTAAAACTTGTGATGAAGCAGACATCAGTCATCCATTTACCATCTTTGATATTTTGGGGCCCTGACCAATATATGATATATATGATTAATATAATATCATGAATAAAAACTGAGTGCAGTTTCCTCAAAATTCCCAAGTGCCAAATCTTTCCAGAGTTGAATACACTTAAAAAAACCAACCAAACCCCCCAAAACCCCATCCAAAGCTGCACTCAATTGTTCCAAGTGCTTAATCTTCTTCAATAGCATATGCTTCTCAGTCTTCTGAAATTCAGTCTGAGTCTCTGAATTTTACCTCAAATCTGCAGAGAAATTTAGGGCCAATTTTGTAATAATATTTTGCAAAGCACATACTTTGCATTTGCATAATCTTGTCCAAGTAATCTGCTACTTCCTACTAAAGATTTTGTATGCAAAGTTTGTACTTGAGTTGGCTTTCCACAAGTACAATCAACCAACCTTGAATTTTAAAACCAGATTATTCATTTAAGCAGTATTACAATACACATTTTACAGGTGAGAGTTGTCAGGCATGGAGGAGCTGAATAACAGGCTAAATCAGCAGTACAAATAGGAGCAGTGGAACTACCTGCTTCAACAGTTCAAATAATTGCATGATAGATGAGGAATGGAAGAAGCATATTTTCCTTAAGAAACCATGGAAGGTATCACAAAAGACCGAAAACTGAACTTCTCTACTGATCAGCAGAACTAGTCTGGTTTCAGGATCTTCATGCTGCTATTCCTCTGTCCTTCAGCATAACCTAAAGACCATTTCTAAAGCAGAGGAGAAAACACATAGAAGAGTTCCAGGCTCATTAAATTCTTGGCCAGAATGGACAGAAATACCTGCAGGTGATTACTACTGGAGGAAGAACTTGAACTGGTGACCTCACATGAGCAGACATATACTTTACCAATTACCAGAGTTAGGATTTACAGTACAACCCAAGCCGCTACTTCAGTAGCGGCAACCAAGACCCTTAACTTGCAAACAAATACATGTATCTTAATACTCACAAGATATCTCAGACAGTTCAACATGTCTATGCTCAAATATATAAAACAAAAATATGTAACTATGCTTGCAAGATCAGCATCTAAGTGACTAAACTCAGTATTTAATTTAAATTAACTTCAAGGATTGAAAGTCACAACAAAGGTTAGCAAAAGTTTGTAATGTTTTTCCAGACCTGAGTATTGTGTGAAGACACTGCTGGACTGCCAAGCTGTAGAGCCAATTTGGATTATTAGGAGTTGATAAAGACTGACGTTTTGTGTTCAGGAAGCATACGACAGGAACTGCCATGCACCTTGTCACACTGCAGAGACTACAACTGCTGATAATGCTGAAAAAAAGTGATATTGAAACTGTTCCCAGACACACAAATACACACAAAAAATCCACAGTAATGTCTTGAAATCAATAGGTTATTATAAGAAAACCCTATGTAACAGTGGCCTCAAAATTTTAAGATTTGTGTATTTTATTCTCTGAAGAAAAGGTAAAATAGAAACTGCTCACATGCTATACCCTTCTCCACTTTGCTTGGAAATACTATACCAATTTCTTTTCTATCTTTCATGGAAACAAGCTCTGCATCTTGAAATGACATTTGGCACTGGACAGAAATGCACACATTGAATAGAGAACACACATGATTATACAAGTAATATTTGTAACTATTTCAGTTTATAGCTGGCTATACACAAATGATTAGTCCATTGCTCTGAAACATGACACCATACAGAAAATAAACACAATAGCTCAGAAAGTCTACAGTTTGTATTTCAGCCTCTTATTTTCATTATAGCTCAACAGAATTGAGAATTTTCTGTATGGAAACAAACAAACAAATCTCATTGCAAGTAATATGTAAACCAAGCCAGATAACTAGAGTATAGCAGGTTAGTTCCGAGTTTCAAGTTAGAGTATTCACCTAGCATCTTATGTGGATTTATCTTATCACGGGCTGCTCACGTTAAACTTCAGTAGGACTATCCTGAGAACACAAATGTGTTACTGAAAAAACAACTTAGAAGCTGTGATCCACCTTTACATTGTGGACCCTGTCTATAGCTGGATGCTTAAGAAAGACCGGGCTCATATGACTTAATCTTTGCAATTTACCTAAACTTCCAGATGGAAGACAAACTCAAGGAAAACTTAAGTCTTCTATAGGCAAGTAACAGTAACTCTACATCATTGCACCTTTGCCAAGACCAGCTGAAATCTAGGTGGTCCATTTATCTGGACTACAAAGCATTTAGCTGATTAGAAGCATACTGGATTCTACCCTATGTGACCTATTTTATGAGTTTCCATCAGTGTTGAGCAAGCTTCTAAATTAAGAAGTAATCTTAATGCTGCCTTTCAAGCTCTTATTAGCATGCTAGATTTATTCCTACACAAAATCTTTATTTTTAATACAGAGTTTAGTATATGTTGCTATGAAAAGTTTTAAACAATCCAATGAATTTTTTACAATAGACTATGCAACTTCAATCAGCTCATATTAAAACATGATTGTTGTAAAGTACAAAATGAATTAATATGGTAAAGTTCCATGTACTACATTAAGTTAAAGAATATTTGGCAGATCTATATTTACAGCAGAATTACAGACATATAAATTTGTTGCACAATAAAACTTCTACATATTCAGTACACTGCTATTCTATTCCATTTATGTAATGATTTGTAGTTTCTAAAAGTTGTTAGGCATTCTAAAAGCCAAAGTATGAATGGGATTACAATCTATCCTAAAATTTACTGCATTCAGTAAAGTAGCAGAGCACTCAGGCTTTGAAATCATGTACTGCAAAGGCTGTTTATTCCGCACATAAAGTCTTTCAGGATATTGTACGGACGAAGATATAAGGGCTGCAGTGGAACAGACTGCTAAACAGCTCAAATATTAATTTATTAGCTTCCCAAGTTGTGTTCAGAGAGCGTATAGAATGAAATAAAATAAATGAAGGATTGGTTAAAAATGGAGTACAAGAATCTGGCATAACTAGTTGGCTGTTCTGCAGTTTAGAGTTTGAGTATTCTAAGCCTGGAAGTTATGTGAACAGAAGGTGAATATGAACAAATGGATTTATAAAGTAGATTTTTAAACACATATCATTAAGGCTACTTCATTTCTCTACACTTACATAGGCAAAAGAGGGGGAAAGCAAGTAGAAGAGCTTTAAGGAGAAGGAATTGGAACAAGAAAGGGAACAGGAAAAGCAGTTTTGCAAAAAATCACTTCCCCTCTGTTAACCTGCCTAAATACCACGGATTTCCTCCCCTCCTCAAATTTAATGGTGATCAAGAAACCATATTCTTGCTTCCACGTACTGTTTCATATATTCCTTGAATCATGAGCAGAAGGAGAAGAGTACAAACCTTGTATTCACGCTGGTGTGTATACCCCAAATATCCGAGAATATAGGTCCTGAAAACCATTTCTAAAGCAACTGATAAAAGTTCTAAAAGGCAGCAGAGTTAAATTTTATCTATTGAGGTGGAAGTGTCCGTAAAGCTCTGTATTTATGACTTTTAACATTGTTCCAACAGCCAAACTGCTGGGGGGCTTTAGCTACTGGATTTTGTTTTGGTTTTGTACAGGTTACATAAAAGGCTTGGATATTAACTGCAAGGTAACACTAGAAAATAGCAACCTTAACATCCTTTTACTTATGTAAACACTTGAAGTAATATGCATTACAGGTAGATATGTCTACAATAGTTTCTTCTATCCTGAAAACTTCTATAGCAAATGACCTTACATGTAGTACCATTGCTATGTACAAGTTCTGTATTTGAAGCTGGAAGGTGAGAGAAGAGGAGAAGGAAGTAGAGGTGTGTCCTGCCTCAGCTTAACTCCAATTATAAAGAAACTTCATCTCATAAGCTTTCAGCAAGAAGCTCTCCTTTCTTACAGACTAAAAAGCAAAAGCAGAGAGGCAAGGGACTTGCCCAAAGAAACAGAACTCCAGATCTAGAGTGAGATAACCTAAACCTCAAGTCCTGTATTTTAGCCAGAATAACATTTTTCTGTCCGAAAATTAATGATGATTAGTTCTAAATGAAGCATAATCTTCATTAGGTGATTTTCCTTACCCTGCAGCTATGAACCCTAACAAGCAGCAAATTGATATTAAGAACGCTGCTGGCTTCTGTAATATGGGCATCTCTGTGTCAGGAACTGAACTGACAGGCCAAATAATTTTATATATTTCACTGAGAAAACCAAAAGAAATCTCTGCGCAGACAAACATGTGGTTGGAATCTGTGATCTGGCCCGTAAACATCTTCAGACCTCTCAGAATCTAAGTAATAAAACTTTAGTGCTTTGCAATAGCAACACCTTAATCCTTTAATAAAAAGCTACTTCACAACACAATTTGTATATTGGAGATGTACTTCCAGTTTAATGAAATGAGTCCATAATATATCTACTGTGTAACTGAACCAACAAACCTGCATATCTAGAGGCAGCAGCTGCATAACTAAGACCCTTAGTAATACCCTGCCTCTGACAATAGTATTTTTATTTTTTTTTTTAAAGAGATCATGTCTCTAACACTAACGCCTATGCAGTTGATACCTTCTGGGCCAAAGGAAAATTGTACAGCATCTGTTGCTTCTGTGCAGACACCAACTAAAACTCATGAACTGAAGACTAGAAACTTTCAAATTGCAGGTATGAAGAGTATCTAGGAGTAGGCACTGTGACTGTCTCCAGAATTGTGACACAAATGTCTTGCATTATGCGCACTGAGATTCCTGTACTTGGCATGTCAACTACAGGACTTTTTTTGCAAATATGCTATATTGCAAATTTCAAGATGCGCCATATCAAGGCACTGACAATTCTCTTTTTCTTGCAGGAAACAGCGCCAAGTTAGAGTATCAAGAAACAGTCTGTTCAGTCACAGAATACTTCTGTATGGCAAAGCATCGGTGCTAAAAAGACAGGAAATCTTTTTCCTGCTAGAGAGAGATTTTCTTTTTTTTTTGCGGCAACAGAAGACCAACTCATGATGCTAAAAAGAAACCAACTTCAAGCAGAAGACTGCAAGAGAAGTGTCATCAAAAGCCAGTTTGATGGGAGAAGCTTCTTGTTTCTTACTAATATGCAGCTATACTCCAGTCAAAAGCAACACAGATGCTTAGAACAGTTACATTCATGGAGATTTGTCTGAAAGTAATAATTATTTGCCAGCATACTGTTGCTTCTTAGAAGTATACACAAGCCATGAAAGTGTTTGCATGGATACAATATGGGAAGTTTTCAACAAGAAAAGCCAGTCTGTACCAAACACATGCCATGTGCAATGATAAGGACAGACTGATTCCTGTGGATATCCTGTATAAATTATGAGCACAGTAGTCAGTTATGCACATTCTGGAACAAGCAAACATTAATGAATTGCACTAAGAATATCGTACCATAATTGACAAATTGGATCTTTTTGTCAAGTATTTAGAAACTGCTATTAAAAAAAAATAATAATCAAAGCAAAGTCTATGATTTACCTCTTTCAAAATTATATGAAGCTATTATCATGGTATATTACGGGTAAAGAAATTTAATTAGGATCCAAAAGTTTAAGATTTGCCAATGACTGTATCAAGAAATCCAAATAGTAAAGTATTTTTCTAACAAGCTTTCTGGATGATCTGCAAAGAAAACTTGTGTGAAAACTGCATGCTCAGTTGTCCAGATCATTCTAAGATACATGTCAACTTTCACTGTATCAGCAAAAAAGAAATCCAGTGAATATGGTTCCCTTAGCAACCAGTAAAATATTATCTACATCATATGTATTAACATTACTTACAGAACCCTATAACTAAGAGATATCAATTCATGAAGAGCATACACATTCCTCATTACACAACTTGTTAGCTTTGAAAATTCAGTGATGCTTTTAAGTCCTACCATTCCCGTTTAGTTCTTTCCTGTAAAAACTACATCGTACCATTTTGTGCCAAACTTCATCTCCTTTTCATTTCCAAGTACAGTTCTGTTTCACAATGACTATCAACTCAGTTCAAAGACATGTCTAACCTGAATGAATCTTTTTTTTCCATTCAGAACATGCTCTGCATACAGATGTGTTGCCATCATTGCACTAAAAGCATAGGTAATTTGAGGTGGACATTAGTTTGTAAGATTTCTTTACAAACTAATCTTAGTAACACGAACATCTCTCTCACACCAAGGTATGGTCCCAAGGGATTTGTGGTATTACCTCTGTTGTGCATTTGTGAATGTGGGCATCCAGTTCAGTGGGAGAGACATTTCACCAGTATCCTGTTGACATTAGAGACATTAAGAAGTAGTAATGACTTACCACTGTTTGTTACTGAGGCCATCCAGAAGAGACTTATGTTTCCCATTTGTGGTTTTAGACATCTGTCGCACAATTGCCTCCGCATTGAAAATAATGAATTTCATTCCCTGCACAAGTTATTTACAGTAGTGAAGAAAGTAGACTTCCTGATTTCCACAAACATGCAAACAAAAGTGTATAAAAACCAGTGCTAAGGATGAAGTACCACTAATACATTACATATTGTTAGTCAATGTTAACAACTGTTTACAGCTGTACATTTAGAGCAGGAAATGTTGGAAAGTTTTGAGTTCAGAGAAAAAACATCCAGTGAAATTTCACTTAAAAGAAACAAGTAATTCCCTCCCCCTAACAGCCAGAATATTAGATTAAGTAATGTTTGTATCACTTCAGATGCCCTATTCTTAAGGTACCAGAGCCATGATTCATGGCACAGATATTTCTGCTTGACTTCAGATAGTTTCAGAAACAGACTTGTAGGAAAACCTGTGAAGGAAGAACTGAAGAAACTTCTTTCTAATTTCCAAAATTAAAAGATGCACTGACATTTGGATGAAAGTTCAGGGCTTGAAATGGAGTTCTCAATTTTCCCAACACTTTTGCCTATCGCTTCCTATTGTACGCATAATGTTTGAACGAAATGTAAAAATACAACTTAAGCAACATGAGTGTACAGTGATTATATACACTATTACAAACTGCATAGACATCACGCATAAAGATCAACATACTGATTCCATTAGTTATCAACAGAACATTGCTAACATAAGAGTTATAAACACTGAACCTCAAAGTGTGGAGAAACATTATGTTAATCATGTATTCTTATTGAACAGTTAAAATCAGAATCAGGATGACACTAAGATGTAAAACCCATACGTAAAGAACACTTAACCAAAGCTTGAACTAATATATACTGTGAGGTTCTCTTACCAAAGGCCATTTCAGATGGCCTTTTATAAATAAGATGATAAACTGAGGAAATTTTAAAAATAGCATAGCTCTTCAAGTATCTTTTACATGAAAAGTGCTGTTTTCTTAATGATTAAAATTTTATTTATAGCCAATACAAGATACTTGTGTGATTACATATGCTGCTTAGCCTCTCTTCACTATTGATGATAAAAATTGTTCTCCTTCATGCACTTTGAAAATATGAGTTTAAAGAAAGAGGAGGACACTAGAGTGTTCAACAGCAGATACGTAGGCGTTCGCTGAAACTGGGCCAGGACATAGGAATTTTCTGATCAAAGAGGATAAAACTGAATTTTGGGGGAAAGAATTGTTGTTAATGAGGCTAACAAAAAGTGACACATACTAGGAAGAATCAATAGCCCAGGGCACTAGCTTATAAGACTCAGTGGGAAAATCATCTCCCCTTTGCTAAGGCTTTATCCCGATTGCATGTGAAGAACATTCACTTTCACTGCTCTCCAGATCAGCACCAGGAAACCAAGTCATTTTGTTCTCATAAAAAAGCAAATGGGAAACCAACTTTCCTCTACTTCATGTACCTGCTAGATATCTATTCCAACTACAGCACACTACACTAAACAAACAACACAGCTTTTCTGGTAAAAAACTCTAGATCAATAATGCTCAGTGAGGCTTGCCTCATAGGCAAAGCAAGAGCACATTTCTTACGAGACGCATCATTAGGACTAACTCATTCACCTCACTAGAGAAGAGCACTGGAGACAGTCAGGTCAGATTTCTTCATACATCCTCTCTTCAAAAATGTATTCATTATTTTGTCCTTTAATTCTATTTAAAAGAAAGAGCCAAAATAATCTTCACATTCACAGTAACTTTTTTAAAAAAATAGGCAAATGACATGGGAATCCAAGTCCCATGTTTTCAACAGCTCTTTAAAATACTTGGCATCTCAAAATAGATGGAGTTCTCAGTGGTTTCAATCAGTTATTTCAAAGTCACTGGAAGTTAAATGTTTGAGTACCTCTTAAAAAAACCCAGAAAACAAAAAGAAAAAACATTACTAGATGTCTCTGCATCTGTTTGTAACTAAATGGCATTAGGAAGTAGAGACCAAGTTTCTCTGAATTTTATGAAATCTGGCTTCCTATTTTTCTAACAGCCCTAAGTTACCTATATGCTTTTACACAAAGTCTTTTTCTACAACAATATTTCCTTCTCCAACAAAAATGCTGATTTCACACCTGACATAGTGCATTTAAAATAATTCGGTAAAAGAACAACTATGAGGGAGTCTGTTTAGGTCCTGTTCCCGTTTGGTTCCTTTCAGTGGTGCTTCCTAACACATTCTGTTGTGTGGTTTTAGGTGTTCTTCCCCCCCCCGCCTTTTTTTTTCCTTGGTTTTTTTTTGACACATTTGTTAAAAATATCCCTCTCCATCATATAGATCAGGGGATCTTTCATGACCCCTAAATTCCTTCAAATCCTAATGCCATGAAACATGTTTCAAGGTGCACTTCAGTACAATTCTTAAGGAGGTGACAGGAAAAGCAGAGATAGAAAAGGTGTGAACTTAATGTTTTTTACAGCTAATCCTAAATTAAATATAAATAGTGCTATGAAATTGCCTAAGTGTCCTCCTTTCTCCTTTAAAAACCTCTAAATTCAAAATGAAAAAAATATGGGTTGAACTTGAAAGGTTATACAGAGGAAATTTCAATTTCCTTTCCCCCTATGCAGAACAAATGAATGAATAAATAAATTTAAAGATCAAATACTCTAACTTATGAACTTAGTATCTCAGTTTTTTTAAAAAAGATACTTTTAGTTACTTTGGGGGGCAAAAGATTGATTTCTTTTTTCTATGTAACCTCTATACTGTAAAAGCTCGGCACAGATGGATTAACAGCAGTGCAAATAGTTGTCTCTATCAAACAATCCCAATCTTGTGTTTCTACTTAGACTTTTCACCTAGCTAACCTTGTATGTGTAGGGATTCACTTACACTTGCACTACATGACTACACCGGTAGCTCTTTCAGCTTATGTGTTTAGCCTTGTCCTTCAAATACAAGTTAAAGGGGCAGATTTACAATCTGAAAAACAAGGTGCCTGAACACTAACAGCTTTGGTGGAGCAGACCCAGGCAGCTTGCAATAATTCTGCACATTCTTTTATACAGTTATTGGATATCCTTTCTGGAGAGGAATGCTTGACAATGGACAAAGCATGTGTTTCCCCTCCCCTCAGAATTTGATATAAGGTTTGCTAGAAACCACGGCAAAGGCAATATGAGTCTAATTATCAACAGTGCAGTGTTCTTATTTCAAGCAAGCAGTTAGGTGATTCTTTACATAGTATGACCACTCCATGCCACTCTCAGCATCTTTTAATAGACAATAGTAACATTACACATGAATCAGAAGTTAACAGAATATAATAATATTGACATAAAAGTGCAAAATTCACCTACAAAAGGAATAAAAAAAATGGCATATAAACAGAAAGTCCACAATTTATGTGCTTAGCTCCAACCCAGCCTTAACAAAAAGTTAGTTACAAAATCACTTAGGTTACAAAAAAAGACATGACCAAATACCAAATATCCATGGCTAATTATCCCAAAGTATGTATCAACCTTAAGAAATTACACACCAAACATAAATGAAAACCTAATGCTTCACTGCTTAAATGACCTCTGAATACCAAATCTGTACCACAGAATGAGAGCACATGCTGCATTATAACTCAGTAAGTATGTGTCTTTCACCTCCTATATGAGTCAGATATTGAAGTAAAAGCAGAACATAGCATAGGCTAATAACAATACTTGAAATGACGCACGCCACATGCACATACTCCTTTCCTGTAGGCTTTCAATATTTTCACATCTCCTAAAGCAGAGATTCATGGATGTGATTCTGTATAAACAACTAAAACCACAGGGAAATCATCAAACAAAATTTGGAATGTATAAAGCACAGACAGAAACCAAGCTACATTCCTAGACTTGCGTGAGGAGCACATTATTGTCTGCCATGTATCAAGTGAATTGCACTTCTTGAATCTATACAAGCTTGATGCCTGTTGCACTGACCCTTCTCCGATTCATTTACGTCATGTTCATTAGAATTATGACAACTTGAACCCACTATGTCTTTGGTTTACTTCATTTGTCTATACAAAATTGTACTCAATATTGGCCATTTACAGGAAAAGAAACACACGTAAGACATGGATATACTAGGCTTCATCAATCCTTTCTTGAAGTCCAGCTGACTTACATAACTTTGAGGAAAACAGACTGACAAACCAAAACAAAACCCCCAAATAATCACCATGACATAACCTTATTTTTAAACATTAACTTCTTATAACTGTATGCATTATGGTAAACATTAATCTTGTTCTCTGAAAGCTATTTTTAGGAAATACATTTACATTCAGGCTGAAATTCTTTTTAACCTTAAGCATGCTGCAATTGAAAAAATTCATTAAAGCAAAAAAATAGAGGCTCAGAACTACTGCGTCAGCCTGTGTAATGATAGCAAAATGGTTGAAAGATTTTGCAAGCTGTATCTGATCCAGTTTGAATTTATTGGCAGAATCTTACATGCAAGAGACTAAACCACTTTAGAACATAGAATTAAATGGTTGGGTTTTATTTAATATCCACATAATACTACTTTGAAAAGAAATCCTTTATTCTATTGCCGCTAGAACAAGAGAAATGCAGATTTTTCTCTACTGGCTGTCAAGTGAAGACCCTTTTCTTTTTTCTTACGTGCATGTGCTGCGTGAAATTCAGCAATTTCATTTTACAGGGTGTCTTTGGCATTAGCCACAGTGTAATATAACTGGAACTACTGAAGTTCATCTGATTTCACACCTAACCCATGCAGTCTCACAAATTACACATTACTTCAACAAAAAGAAACATAAATTGCCTAAGTTTTTATGGAAACAAAGCTCATATTCCTTTGAGTTTTCTGATCAAGACAAGCTTGCCAATGAACACAACACATGCTTATGCTTTGTAATAAAACGTCGACATAGAACCACAAGACGTTCATGTGGTTTGATAGATTTTCTGGGTCAAGTTTCTTTTTCCCACAGAAAAGACTGTATAATGATGACATGTAAAAATCATATTTCATGCACAACTTCTGTCTCAATATCTTGGAAAAGAAACATAAGACTTTCAAAAGTGGAGCAAGATTTTTCATCCTTCATCTACATGCATACTTCTGTCCACCTTAATTTCTTCACCCAAATGTAAAGAAACTTATTTGGAGGAGACTGTACAAGAGTAGGTACTAATGAACAGTGGCTTTTAAATTTTTCACAATGTCATCTAGAGCACCACTGCATTCTGGATTTTATCATCCCAGCCTCATGATCCTACCATCCTGCTGCCACAAATCCTAAGCCATATTCCCACCTGCTTTTGATCACTTTTCAATCTTCTTCAGCTCTAGCGATATGTTCATTGCCCCTGCTTTTGAAGTCCTTCTGCTCCACGCCTCATCCAAAAATGCAGATCACAGCAGTGGCTCAATCTTTGTGCAAGGTGCTACAGAGTATGCAGCAGGAGGAGCACAGAAACAGAAAGCTCACCCCAACTAGCAAGCAAATAACTCATCCTTGCTCAGCTGTTTATGGTGCCCAAGTACAAGCTCTTACCTTCAAGCATGTGCTAAACAGAGGAAAGGCCCTCAAATTATTCCCATTTGTTTCAGGGTAAAACGCTCTGCATAGTCTGGGATCATAAACCCAGAGTACTGATTTGAAAAAACAGAGGTTGTGGCAGAAAGCTGGAATGAGGCAATTGTACACTGCTCATCTTTTGTTCATTAAGGACTATTCTACAGTGTGTTTCAAGAAATACAAGAGAAGCAGTATAATGAATTCTATCACAGTGATTTCACTTGCTGAAGGATCTTCAGAAAGTATTTTTTTGCAGGGGAGAAGAGGAGAGGAGGGGAGGGGGAGTGAAGCCCCAAAACACACATACCAGTCATCACTGGTAAGGGTAAAAGATAAGAAGATCTAGGGACATCAGAACATTTTAATCTCATAGGACCAAATTTCTATCCCAAGAAAAATTATCTCTAGGGGAACTCTGTTTAAAGGATATTCACTACATATATCTTTAATTACAAGTTTACATACTTCTTATCCTTTAGCCACATTTTATCTTCCTTTTATCACCTGTGTTTTGAAACAATGTGCTTTCCCACTTTCATCTAAAATCCACACCATTAGATACCCAGCACTGCCACACCATCTTTCTGCAACTCCCTTTTCCCCTTAACAGTCAATCAACACTAGCAGACACAGAGAGATGCGGCATGAAGTACAGTTCAACTATTGCCATTTCAGATGTGAAAAGACAGAATTCTCACGAAGAAAGAATAATACATCAGTAGGTAGAAAACAAAACAAAACACAACGCCAGAGAGAAGGATGTGTGTCTATTCTCTTACATCTCCCTTTTAAGATGCACATCTTATGTTCCTCATTTGTATTAGCCTTCACTTCTGGCTGCAAGGGAGAGCTGCTTCACTTTGTCACTCACTGGTATTTAATACCAGCAAGTTTTCTATTTCACCACCTTCTTGATATCTACTTCCAGCCACTATTTTCACTGGCAGCCTGTTCAGTGGCAGAATGATAGGGACAAGAACACCAATGTTAATGTCACAGAACAGATCATTACATTTTGGCTGTATCCTGAAGCATAAAAAAACCTCTCGGCATCCAGGAATTATGGATGCAGGCAGTGGTTAACCAGCAGACACTTCCCCTTTTCTAACAAAAAGTAACAGAAAATCTTCTTCCCAAAGAGCTTATTCTTTATCTGTATCAATATTTTTTCTTATAAATCACAAAGAGAGGTACTTCACAGGTAAAGAAAATAACCTTGTGGATAAACATCCAATGTCACGTTGAGACTTGCAGTTCTGCATTTCATGCAAATAACTTGATTTTCTCAATTTGGAATCAACTATTTAAACTGATATTGAAGCACATTGATGAATTTAATTAGACAGATAGTCTACTGCCTGAAGTTATTAGGAGCACATATACTCTTGCCCTAGGTGACATATTCACTGTTTTTATTATTATTGTATGATAATTTCCATAGCTTTTTTGTAAGAAACTCTCCCTGGACTAAGTAATTGGTAGTTGTTCATGCATGTTTTAATAGTCTTCAAAAAAAGGTTTCCCAACAAACACTAGCTAGTAGGAAAGACTACTTGAACTGCATTTATTCCTATGGCAGATTTCCCTAGATGGCCAATTAATTACAAGGTATGAGAGTCTTCTTAAAGTTTTTTGAAAAAAAGAAAAAAAACCCATAACACATAACCTAAGAAGGACAGTTATGGTTCACTGTTCCTATCTTGAGCTGATCCTGCTAAGGTACACAGAACTGCTAAAAATGTTATATTTAATGTTTCTACTACAAGGGTCCAACTCATCAAAACTAGCAACTAAGGCTACATTTCTACACAATAATTTTCCCTCATTCAACTAACACAGATCACTTAATCAAAAGTGATGGCACAAAAGGTTTACATACTGTGCCTATATGTAATGTACTCAGAGAAACCGAAATTACCTGAGGAAGTTACAAACCAGCAGGACAACCAAAATGTCATCGTAAGGAACTGATACAGTTCTTCCAACAAAAAAGCGACTGTAATGCAAACCTAAAGCTTATATGAGAACAAAAGACAGCACTTAACTTTTATCACTGAAGTCATGTATTCTGCAATGTTAATTGCTGTAAATTTGCAGCTCATCACACTGACATTTTTTGCACATAGATGTAACAAAAATAATGGCAACAAATCCATTTCAACAAGAACATTTATAACACAAAAGTTAGACTTGCACATTCAGAAAAGCGAGATGGCACTCCAGCTACCTGAATTACAGGACTGAATATTCAATGAATCCTTTATTCTCTCCAGGTGTAGCAAAAGGTCTTCCTAACAGTATGAAAACTTTTGGAATATTGAAGTGGAATTTATAACAATATCTTCAGATACAAATGTGCTGTAGACCCACTAGCTGTCTGCCAGTAAAGTTGAGGCATTGCAGCAGTACAAGAAGGATTCTCTGTTTATGCAGAGCAATAGCGGGATCTACATTCTTGACTTCTACCACTATGACCATCCTGTAACTTCTAAATTGCTGTGGCTACCAGGGTCATAATGAGGAGCAAAGCATTAGAAAGAGTGCTCAAGGATCCAACAACCATTAGAAGCTTGCATTTGGTTTGGATTAGCTAATATTTTAATGCATATGGAAAACTAAAGGTCGGACCTGTAGAACTGTTATGAAGATGTTGGTAGTTACATTTCTAGGCACAACCACGACTACCAAAGAGGCAATAATATGACATTTAACTTAAGCTTGATTTTGCTTTACTTGTGAATACTATTTCTTTTTGCCTACACATGCTCCTTGTAGAGCTTTCTGGCACTCCTCAAAGAGAGAAGACTACTTCTAAAAAGAGAAAAGTAATATAAGCAAATTTAAGGGTGTGAAAAAGGTACCACCAAATTAATAAAACCAAAGGGATCACAAACTAGCAAACTAAGACAGAAAAATTCATTGGTGGAACCTCGCTTGCATTTTCATAATTTTATCGGCACTAACAATTGATAAAAAACTGTTTTAAGATGGCACTAATGGCAGAGGGGAAGAAAAAGCAAATTGTACAGAGCTTTTCTGGATGTGCGTGGTATAGGATACTGCCTGCTTTAACACAGCAATTGGAGAAGAAGGTATCTAGCAGGAATTCACAGTACATACATATGAAACAAAGGCTCTTGACTAAATGTTCTATCTAACCTACTGCTTCTCATTCAAGTGTCTGTAAAGAAACAATACCCAGAGGTTAAGTTAACAAGCTATTTCCAGAAACTCAACAAGCTAAAACATGAGGAATGACCCAACAGGAGCCGAGAATAGGGAATTAATTGCCTGTTTGAATATGGCAGTGAATCAAGCTCACTGAAACAGGCAACTTTCTAAGCATGACTGCCCTCTTTCTTAATTGTCTTTTTTTTTTCTGTGCCATCTTTGTGGTAAAATTCTTAAGTACTTTATTTGCTTGTTTTCTGGTACAAAAAGGTGTGGCTGCACTTGCCTGAATTCCCTGTCCTGTTTTATCAATCTATTCTGTCCCCAGATTTTTAGCAGTATATTTCGTCCTGCTCAGTATAGAAGCTATAAGGATGAATGGAGAAGAATTTGTTGTTATGCCTTTTTTTTTTTATTTTTTTTATTTCTTCAGTAACAACAAAGCAGCACTCAGGAAAATTATTAAAGAAAACATCTCAGAAATAATTTAGAGTCTAAATGAGGTTGACATTGTCAGTAAACTTAAACAAATTACAGCAGTTATTCTTAGAAAACCGGTCCTTTCCAACGGACAACACGTCAGTACAATGAAGAATATACATAGCATGTAACTGAAGACCGTTTCCTTGGCAATGTACACCAAAATCATATATCAGAGATATTACGGTTATTATGAAGTTTTTTATCAAAAACTAAAAATCAATAATCTGTGACCACTCAAGCTTGCTGTAATGCAAGTCATAGAGTATTTCAGAGACATAAAAAAAAAAATCTATAGTAAACATTTCAGTAGTATAATTATTTTGTGAGGAGAAAAGGATAGAAGTGATAGCTGCAGTAGTTTTCAACTCTAAACCACAAAGTGATGCACAGTTTACTAATGAAGTTACTCAAAAAATATCCTTAGTGCCTGAAAAACGATGCTGGTCTACAAATACGTAGAATAATGAGAGAGACCAGGTCCTTTCTGTATGCAGTCATCAGTGCTGTGGGTCTTAGCCCCTTTAGGGAGGAAATCCCATACCAAACAGGATTAACTTTGATCTGAATGGTACATTCTTGATTTTCTATGCCAGCAGCATTTGGATCTATTCAGATCTATTGCCTAATGCATAAATGCTCACTACAAAACATCAAAATCATTTCATTTGTGATAAGAGCTACAATTGGACCTTGTCTCCCTGACAGTACAATGCCTATGTGTTAATGTAACACATACTTCTTTCCAATACAACTTGTATATCATTAAAGCAAGCCTCCTACCACTGCATTTTTTTTTCTACTTTTCCCATTGGTTAGCAAAGCCTATGTTATTCACCTACCTAACGTATCATAATGGCAGGATAAGTTTTTCTGTTAGCAGAAACGTTAAATATCCACAGTGTTCAAACATGTATAGGTACAGCCAGTAGTGCAGTAATGTAAAATTTTGAATAAGGTAGAATATATAAAATTTCCTGATACGGAAAGGATCAAGCCCAATTCCATGTTTTGAAACATGGAGAACATGTATGATTGGCAGAGATAAATATGTCATGACAACGGAATGCTGCACTCCACCTGATGATCTAGATTTCTAATGACATCAGTTGTCTTTTTATTCCCTACCAAGGAACAAAGTCCTCTTCTGCATTTTTTTTTCTGGCAAGAATCCTTCACTCCATCAGTAAGTTTTTCTAGGAAAAGCTGAGTATAAAACCATGAAAAAAAAAATCATTGAGCAGCTTTATTAATTTTGAAAATTTAAGACTGTTCTCAGAACAATACGCTACATGTAGGAAGTCTCATGACTCTGGCATAAATACCCACCTTAAAATTCCACTTACTAAAACCATTGAATCACAATGTAAGCTCTCATCAAAGAAACAAAACCAAAATAGTTTCCAGACCAAGTGTTGTTTGGAGTTCAGTATAAAGACACAGAAGTTGGAAACCAATTACACTTTCATGAGTTTAAGTGCAAAACTTGCATTTTGGAATGGCATTGTTCTTAATACTTCATACAAGTTCTTATTCAACTTTTTAAAAAATCTGTATTTTTCTGTTAAAAGTTCTGAGACCATAGTTTCATTTATAGAGAGTAAAGGACAAAAAGACTCTGAAATGTCTCACAGCAACATGTTGTGCATAGACTCATTGAAGATGGGCTGCCTGACAAGCAAGCTTCTGAACTAACTTACAAGAACACGACAAGATCTATTCCATCCTGCTCAATGAAATGGCAAAGCATCACTCATGCCCATTCTTAAGCAGAGGCATTAATGTTCAACCTTACAAGGTACTCTGTGGGCACAAACCAGTAAATCTAGTGCATGGGAGTCTCAGCAAAAGGAGACTTCCAGGGTTTAAAAATAAAAAAAATAATAAAAAAATCTGGCAGCTAAGAGCTATTTTTAAGCTTTAATGAGCATGTTAATGACCCAAACCAAAATGAAGAAACCCATAACCCTAGACACTCATTAATTCTGTACAAAATATATTGGCCAGAAATCATTAATGTTGCAAGAAGCTTCTGTAGCTGTAGCGGTTTTAATCAACTCTCAAATCTTCTGTAATTATACACTTATGGCACAGGTTATTTTATTTATTTGGATTTCAAGTCCATAACAGAAGTACCGATCTCAGATGCTGGATTATTAATAGAAGTAAAAATTATTACAGACCTAATACATTACTTCACTTACAAGGTGAGCATAACTTCTTATGGATATGAGGTCTAGTTTTATGCATCTGTAATACACAGTTGTTCTGCTTCCACGGTACAGCCACCTCAAGCACACTGACAAAAACCTCCAAAAATCAGAGGACAGTATACAATTAATCTAGCTGCCTTAAATTTTGTAAGGTTTAGTGACACCAAATACAACAGACTTGAAGAAATGAAAATATTAGTTATTTAATATACAATTTAAAAGGTACCTTTTACTACCCATAATAGCGTTGATCTTTTGGAAATTAGAGGGACTAGCAGACTTCAGAGCAAAAACCCAACACTGTTGGAAGCACGAGGGGCATAAAGAACAGTTAATCAGCTAACTAGATTCTTTCATTTGTAGGTGTGTGAAAATCATTCAGTCTTTTTAGGAGAAAAATAAAACGGAGCTGAAGGAACCCTCCTTCAATTGTGTGAAGCCCACACAGGAGTCAGACACAAATAGCGCTTGTGCTTAGGCAATAGCTTTTTAGATAAAAGAAAAAAGAATTCTAACTCGCCATACCAATCTGCTAAATATGTCTGCCTGAGGCACATGCATTACACTCACCCAAAATACGATTGTCTGCACTGGAGAATAATACACATACATTTCTTCATAAAGCTTTCTAGTGACAGCGTTCTATGAAGTCTGGTTAGTAGGGGCTTTGCCTACTTTGTAAAACACCACCTCAAACTCAATACCTATTAACTAGTTGGTATATGTAAAAGTAATTTTAATAGCTACATGCACAAATTTTAAGTGTGAAAGCTCTTAATTTCTTTATTAGTCAAGTGTATTAAGCATGCCTATTGCTGTTTTTCTAATAGCCATTTAGCTGGCATATCTTAATGAGGGCATTAGCATTTTTGGTGCCATAGAAAAGGTGAACATAAAAGTCTGACATGAGATTCTATAGGCTTTCAGAATAAAGAAAATAATTCAATTTCATACCTTCACATCTCAGCAACAGAAAAGCAGAGTTTCTCAGCAAGCACCAAACAAGGCAAGGAGGACTGAACATTTGGATTTACAGTTTTACATAAACAAATGATGGAAAAAGAAAGAATATTGCAAATGGCAGTTCACTATGGATACTCTAACTTTTTTCTTGTCCTCATCTTCTCCAGAAGAGTTTGAGAATGGATCCAAACGTGATCCAGAGTTGGAAGACTATGGAGAGATTTATTTTTATAACTGCATAAAAAACACAGGTAGGCAAAAGCATGTTGCAAAGATGGAGGAGCCTGAATAGCAGAAGTTAAAAAAGGAAGACATGAAAATGCCCCAAAATTAGACTCTGGGATTTAAACCAGTTATATAATCTCATGAACTTGTAGAGCTCATAAGGAGTTGTTAAGGTTTAAAAATAAGTATGAGAAATCTTTGCCTATACATTTTAAATTTGGATTTTCTCCCTCTGAACATTCCAATTCACAACGGCTTATTTGAAACACAAATGTTTTCCTAGAGATTTGCCTAACCCACTCCCTGCTCTTTCTCCACTACTGGCCACCTAGATCCAATAAAGCTCTAGGAGCTAAAGACAGACTGGCCTGAATACCACACTAACAGAGTTAGGCAAAAATCAAATTGCAAAGCAAAATCAATGCAACTCTTAGTCCTTGGTGCAAATTCAGAAGTCTAACCAAGGATAGATTTGGCTGGCTGGATCTTTCTTTCTAGCAATGGTACACAGAAGCTGGAAAGAATATAGCTCAATTTCCTGATTTAACAGAAGCTTTCTAGAGATGTTAACTTAGGGAAAAAAAAATCTTTTTAACTGTGAAGCAAACTGAATTTTCTCTGAAGTCACTGAGACAACATGAGATCTTGATGGATGGTAGCTTGTATTTCACAATTTTAAATACAGATCTCACTAAAAAAAACCCCATGTTTTAAAAGTAAAATGTTACTATTAACATGCAAATCCTCAGCTTCAGAATTCCCAGAAAAGTAATGAAAACTCCCTTCTAATCATGCACAGCAACCCCAATTCATGGCAAGTCAAGTGAATCTCATTATCACATCTTTTGCGCACTACAGATGAGGTTCCACTTCATAGCAGTAAACAGGAAGCAGCGGGCCCCTTCACAGGAGGAATGAATTTTGACAAATGATGACTGACAGCTATAGTTCTTGTCCAAACAATGAACAAATTATTTGGGGATCCTTGGAAGAGAATGGCTCTAAGTGAAAAGAAGATGGCCTCTTGTGTGAGACTTCTTCTTCTACCTTTCCATGATCCTTCTTACAGCTCCTTGTGTGACAAACTGGGATTAGAGGGTTTTTAAATTAGTGATCATAAGAAACACTTCAGGAAAATAAAATCATGAAATTTAAATTCAGTTGATACAATAAATAGGTGCTTTGGGGAAATACCCATCATTTTTGTCATTTTTTTCCTCTAGGATAGATGCTAAATATTAGCTTTAAGAGACACAGAAAAAAAAAAAAACACCAAGACATAACTAGGGTTTTCTTGGATAGCATTTCCCTAAGGAAAAGTCAAGTCTTTCATAATTGCTATAATTGTTTTTGATGTTGGGTAAGCTAAGTGATAAAAACAGGACACAAAAATGTTGCATTTCAATATAAAAAAATTCTCAGTATATGCCCTCCAGGAACACATCTCTGTTTATAGTTCAGTCAATCATTTTTTTAAAAAGTGTTTGCTTACTTTTACCTTTAAAGCAAGCATTTTCATCTAATGAGATCAAAAAAGCTGAAGCAGCACCTGGGCTGCAAAACACTGGCTGTATGTCAGATCTTCACCCACACAGTAAAAGAAGCTGGTCCCAAGGCACTGATAAAACTGGTATGGTATGTATGATTATATCCCACTCATGAAATCTCCCTTTGACTTCAGGTGTGAGAATCTGGCCCAGACAAAACAGAAGGATAGGCAGAGCATGAAGGAAGGAATCATCCTAGAAATGCTTAGGTGCAACAAGGAAACAGTGATTGACTTACAGTGAAGTTGATGACAAAGACCAGCTCTCCTCTGCTTCTGGAAATCACTGCAGCACTTGCATACAAAATGTGCTGGCTATCTGCCTCTCCCTGTGCCAGGGCTCCTCCACCCCCTTTGCCAGACTGCTGTGGTTGGGCCAGAGGAAAGCTGCCACACTGAGATACTGATTGAAAAAAAAAGAAAAAGATCATTAAAAAAGTTATTATTTTCTCTAGTGCCAAGCAGATAAATATTTTATTTTCTGAAAGCATATCGCCACAGGACAGGTGAACCAGCTGTACAAGGCCTAGGATGCAACTACATGCAATGCAAACAGTCATTTAAGAAATACAGGCACTTTTCAGTATTTGGATGACATTTGGCATTTCTTTCTAGAAACATTCTGATGTGTGTGAGATTTTCTTCTGTGTCCAACAGTCTTTGCCTCAGAGGGCAAAAAGGGGATAAATACAACACAAGATGGAGAAGATGCAGCGATAAAAACTAAAACATAACCCTGAAAAATAATATAAAGTTTGGAAGAAATGACCAAGCTGACAAAATACACGGATTTTACAGCAAACCAATTCACGATTGGGTTATGAGGATTGATTAGATCTAGGCACACCCATTATGCAGCTAATCACAAGCAAGGCTCATGTAATTTACAGTATGGTTCTTTCTTCACAGAGACAATCTCTTTCCTCCCTTCTTTCCAACAATTACTATCCTTGCCCTCCTCTCACTTCCATTAAAATACTTGGACAGCTTGCCAGAAAGCAAGTATAGAGAGTATGGAGAGATACAACTTTTATACAGTGAAATAAATAGCTTTGTCTTTATTTCATCCAACCAACAGCTAGCCTTCACTGCCAGGGAATAAACAGCTTTGTGTCTCTGCTGGGAAGTGTCCAGTGGGATCTCACTCTGTGTGGAAATCCCAAATTCCCAAGCATAAGGTTCTAACAGTGACACAAACCCAGGCTTTATGGAGGCCACTGCATAAGGATAAAGTGAATACACTTAGCTCAGGTGTTAAATTTTACACCAGAACTCATCTGCAAGTTCAAATGTTGTAACAGTAACTAGCCACCATCAGAAGCAAAAGACAGGACCTCTGAACCATTTATTTAACATTACCAACAGCATTAATCTAGGAAAGCAATGCAAGCTCCATTGTATGAGTGTTTTCTCAGTTTCTGCCATTTGTTTTCTCTGAATGACCTGCTGTACAATATTTCTGGCTTGTTTCTTCCACTACATTTCCTTTTCTTGGCACGTTGTCCCAGCACATACCAGGCTGTCAGTTCTGACATCCCAACTTTTTATAATAAGAGGAAGGGCAGTGAATGGGTTTCATTGCAGACACAAGTGCTCAGGAATAACCAGCAAACCCTCTGTACCCTTACAATTTTTGAGTGTTGCTATCGAATCAAACACAAAGACAGAGAACAAAACTGTTTGAGAACAGGTGATGTTACTGTCTTTTTCAGGAGACAGCCTCTTGACCCACTGGGGCTTCTGTGTTCCAAGCAACTCAAAAGCTGTGATAAAAGAAGTTTTAACTCCTTAGTGCATCACTCGAGGAGAACAGGGACAGTGTGGAAAGCAGGCTGCGTGCCTGGTCCATGCCTTCCGAAAAACACAGAACTAAAGAAAGGCAAAACCCCAACCATTTAAAGCAGCAGCTAAGGGACAAAGGCAGTGAACGTGATTGAATCATCCAGGTGTTCTTTCAGTTTGCTACTGATGAGTAATAAAAGGGCTTGGGGGAAGAAAAAACAAAACAGAACACACACACAGACTTTTGTGGGTGAACAAAACCAACCCCTATTTCATTTCCAGGACATGTTATGGCTCTGGGATTGCGAAAGTTGAAAATAAATGTTGCTACAAATTGAATAATCAAAATTTCTGCATAACTTTGGATATAAAAATTGATGTGTCAGAATACAATTTTAACTTCAGAATTCTGAAATGAAAGAATAAGGGGAAAAATCTTGATAAAATTTTATTTAAATGTGGAAGTCTTGTATCTCAAATATTTTTCCTTTCACTGCAAATATATGCTTCACATGCATAGACCCTAACAATCCACAAAGCACCTGGTTTCAGAGTCTATATTTCAGCTCCCAGTTCAGACAGATGATAAACTTGAGTCAGCACACATTATTCAGCATTTGAAAGAGAACATGCTGGTCAGCTGCCATTCAGCGGCATCTGCCAGCACCGCTACTCCCATGCAGGATTTGCTTCCTATGACTTCTCTTCTAACCTTCTTTCTGACTTTGAGAGTGAAGATCACTTTCTTCCTTTTGAGCTCTCTACTCTCAGCCTAGGTGACTTCAATTTCCACTTTAATGAACGTCTTTCCAGTGCTTCTCATTAACCTTCCTTTTCACTCTCCAGCTCTGGACTGTCTTTCACAGTCACTGGCTTGTTGATTCAGGGCCTGACCCGGTAAACTTGGATGCTCATGAATAATTTCACTCCTGGGAATAGCCAGGCTGATTTCTGTACAATTTCTCCCAGAACTTAAATTAGTTACATGGATATGGTGAACAGGAGGGGGGAGGATGTGGTTGGTTGTCCGTTTTTTTTTCTTTCTGACCTTTCAAGTTTTGGTTCTGGCATCTTCAATACTACTAATGTCTTCTATTATTTTATTTTAGGCTTTCAGGCTTATTCATTAGACCATAGTGAATAATTTATAAAGCATAATTGGAAGATATCGGAGATATGTACATGCTATATTACAGGTAACTACATACTTATGACTATACAGATATCATAGATTCTCTGAATTTTTTTTTATTCCATTTGATAAATTTTAAATATTTCAAAGGAAAACTGAATTGTACTCAAGTCCATGAAACATAACATTCAAATTTCCACTGGTGTCACACAAAATAAGTCCTGCACTGCATGACTCGTGCATACCTTCCATGTAATACGTACATGGTGGAATGGCACATACCTGTTAATACTTGCACAAGGTTTGCATTCACTCTCTGTGAACATTCACCCTAGTTAAGGTCAGCGTTTTGACTGTTTGTAGAAACAAACAAGAGGAGAAAGGGAGTGAAACCAAGATTTGTTTAGAAACCTGAATACTAATTTGCAGACATAATTTTGCAGTATTTAGCCAGCTTTACTTTTATGTTAGGCTTACATTTCTGCTGTAAACAACTTTATCCTATCTTGTTTGAATTAATACTTCCTAGTTTTTTAATTCTTTATGCTTTTCCACCTCTTCGGTCATGTTTCCTTTATGTCCCTATGTTCATCCATGCACTTTCATGCATTTTACCCCCACAATCTATAGTACATTATTTCTGTTACATTTCCTTCTCTCTTCATCTTTATAACCTACTGATTCTTATACTATTTAACTTACTTTTCATTCTTGGTCCACCACATTTTCCCTTTCCTAAGTTGCTCCCCCCCACTCCCTGGGTATCCAGACTTTGAGCTCTATGCAATTTCAAAAACCCGGTGTCAAAACCGGTAAAATGATCCTTTAACCCTTATTCTCATTCATTTTAATGTTAGAACTAACCCTGAATTTTTAAAAATACACCAAATGTGGATTTCAGGGCAATAACCTAAGAATATCTTCATGGAAGCACACATTCCTGCAGAAGTATTTATTACTAACATGAATATACATGCAACATTTTTATAACATGTAGTTTTATATGTACACCCTGGAGAGACTGAAAAAATAAAATACTAAAATTTGGTTCTAGAGAAATTAAGAAGATAAAAAGCTATCCACATGGCAAGAATTAAATAGCATCTCAACACCTGAAAATTATGATAGCAAAACCAGCATTCTATGCTGGAGGCTGAACAGAGTGGATTATCTCTACTGTTTGACAAGGTGGTTGACAGTAATAACTACACTAACATCCCAGAACATCCTTGATCTCATCACTTCACCTCTTTGATTTTACGATGACTGTACCTTCAAAATTAAATATTGCTCTCATCACTGATGCTGTCTAATGTGAAGACAATGCACCGCACTAACCTGAGAGCAGCAATTCAGTGCTGTTCCTCTGCCTCAGAAGGCACTGGTTAGGGAGCTCTCAATAGAGAACAAAACAGAATCAAACAACAGAATATTCAGATACATCACAACCAGTCAACTCAATCACATAAAGAGATACTCATGCATTATTCATTCTCTGAAATCTGGGAGTTTTTCCAGAGAATATGCCACAGACTAGAGATAGGGTTTATCAACTGTTTTAAATCAGCATGTTTTATCTAATACAATAACAATTTATTTACTGAGGATATTTATACCATGAGAGCTTTTCCAGGCTTAATTGATTCTTTTCATCAAGATCCTCTGCACTGGGAAAACCAACTCACAAAGGAATTTGCAAAGATACTATGCTGAATATCTACAAAATGATTTAGATAATAATGGGGTAAAGTTATGGATCCGTTAGCATTTCAATTACCAGGTTCTTTTTCTTTGGAGCTATTCTACAAGGCCATCCTCATTTAAAGGATGGCAAAAATAGTTTTTCATATTAGAAAACAGTTTATATGGACTAAAATAATCATTAATCACCAAAGCTACAGTTCAGCAAGTCAGTTTGTGAATATACTACTTGCATTGACAAAAATCTTAACACAAAAAGCTAACATCAAATGACAATTTTAACTACTAGTGTATCAAGGATGATACAAGTATAGACCAAGTACAATTCAGTCCCATATTGTTCCCCTAAGCCTGCCAGTGTTTATCCTTGCAGATCAGTAAGGTTAAGTATTGTCAAGCCCAAACTTCAAAAATCATGAGACAGACACCTAAAATCAAGAAATTATTCTAAAAATGAGATTAATAATAAAACAGTTGATGAACCAATTCATCACTTGATGTTCAACCTTAAATCTCGTGAGTCTATGGGCTGGTGTTTTAAGATGTAAAAACATCAACTCATGAGAGATAAAAGATACCACACAATTTAAATGAACAGAACTATGCTAGTCAGAAAAGCTGGAGTCACCAGTATGCCAGCAGTAACTCTGGCTGGATTAGTAGGAAGCCAGATCCTTGTGCCAGTCTGAGGCCAGGGAAATCAGGAGGAGATAATCAGCATTCATTTTAATTGTAACAGAAGCTAATACAAGAAAGAAACACTCACAGACTACATTCTGTACTGATTGAAAAGAGTAATTGCAGAGTAAGGTTTTATATACAAAAGCAAGGACACTTCCTAATTACCTATCTTCAGACAGCTAAGTACCTTGTAACAGCGTAAAGAATTCTGTTGTAGATGATGTTTGGATAAATCACAGTGAAGAGGAAAGTCAGCACACATTCGTCTAACATATTGCAGCTGTTTAATTGAATAAAAAGCAAGCAGATGTTGCTGCAGCAGGTAAAGAACTTCTACCTTTAAAGACAGACTACATGATTAGAGAATATCTTTCATTTACATATGAAAAGTCTGTATGTAAAAAGTTTTGCTTCTGTGTGAAAGCCTAACTAGAAAAATTAACCTCTCTAGTAAAGAGATTTTTTTCCCTCTTTTTTAAAACATTACCAACAGATTCTAGTGTAAAGAGTATTTGTGATATGATATTTCTAACAAAATTCTTTTAAATCCTTTTGACGTAAAGTGTCATTCCTGCTAAAGCACTGGCCAGAGTACAGCTGAATGATGAAGCAGCAGGGTGGCAGAGTACCAAGAAAATAAGCAGCAGCATTCTGCCATCACCTGTTGCTTGATCCTGGCTCTCCATGCCATGCTCTTTGTTCTCTGAATGCAGATAACTTCTCCACATACGAGTTCTTGTCCACACGTTTCTCATCTGCAGGTTTTTCACCTCAACCAAAGGAGCTTTTTTGTTTGTTTTATTGGTTGGGCGTTTTGGGGTGTGTGCGTGTTTGTTTGCTAGCTTTAAATCCAAAAGGCCTTTTCTCTGGGAAGGCAAATGTTCTTAAGTTCCAAGTACCCCAAGCTGCTGTTTTCTGAGGCCACTTTTTCTAAGCAGTTGTTTCACAGCTTCTGAACCCATCCAGGAACTAATCTTCTGCAACTAGCACCATATCCAGGCAATAATTACATGTCCTAGTAAGGCCCACTGGTCCCAAAGGACTTGTCTTTTAAGGCAAAATAACTTGGAGAAGGGACAATATGCAAAGTGACAGCAGATTAAAGAATGATGGAAATTAAAAGCTTAAAAAGCATGAGAAAGCAATTAACCAAGGAACAAAACAATGTTTCTAAGCATATAGAAGCTCACAGTCTGTGACAAAATCAAAGTCTCCTGGAAAAAAAAAAAGAAAATAAAAAAGCAGCTAGGGAAACTACTTAAAAAATGGAAGTTTTCATCATTTTTGTAAAGAGTGTAAGATAAGTACTATTTCAGCTCCCAATCCACGGTACAGGGACAGAGATAGAAGTATTACAAGAAGCAATACTAGAACAAAGTCATGCAAGAATCATCAGCCAAGGCTCCAGAGCCAGATAGGACCCCATTGACAATGGTTTGCCTGTTTCATTCAGGATGCAAATAAATTGTCAAGATTCTAATAAAATATTTAAATGAACTCTAAGAACTGCAGTTTAATAGCTTCCTGGTCTGAAATGAAAAACAGCTCAATAGATGGATCTCAACCTTTATTTAGTCCTAAGTCTTTCTATGTATTTTACATATAGGAAAGAAGTAGCAATTCTTCTTTAGATTCTGAGGGAATTTTGCTTCTCTACTCACACAGGTTTCTTCCTCTGAGACAGCATGAAGACAGCATTTGACTTGTTTCAAAAAGGCTGTAAAAGTCCACCACAAAAGTTTGCCAAGGAAAGTACAGTTAAAGATGAGAGTTACGACACCTCTGCTCACTGAAAGTACAGAGAATAGAACAGAGAAAGGACTTTTCAGGAAGGAGTAAATTAATTGACTAAATGTTTCATGGTATAAAATTACACTAGAATAAAACTAGTTGAGGAAATTTGAAGGGACCTATAGAAGACAGTTAATCAAGTATCATGACACAAGCGGATGTGCAACATTTACAAATGCAAGGTAATGCAGAAATTTTACATACTTGCATATAATGCCAGATTCTCAACCAACTATAACTTAGAAAAAAGACCTAGACATTTGTGCTGGTTTTGGCTGGAATAGAGTTAATTTTCTTCACAGCAGCTAGTATGGAGCTATGTTTTGGATTTGTGCTGAAAACAGTGTTGATAACAGATAACACAGGGATGTTTTCATTACTGCTGAGCAGTGCTTACACAGAGTCAAGGGTTTTTCTGTTCCTCACACCCCCCACCAGCAAGGACCCTGGGGGTGCACAAGAAGTTGGGAGGGGGACACAGCCGGGACAGCTGATCCCAACTGACCAAAGGGGTATTCCAGACCATATGATGTCACGCTCAGCATATAAAGCTGGGGAAAGTAGGAGGAAGGGGGGGACATTCGGAGTGATGGCATTTGTCTTCCCAAGTAACTATCACGTGTGATGGAGCCCTGCTTTCCTGGGGATGGCTGAACACCTGCCTGCCGATGGGAAGTAGTGAATGAATTCCTTGTTTTTGCTTTGCTTGTGTGCACGGCTTTTGCTTTACCTATTAAACTGTCTTTATCTCAACCCACGAGTTTTGTCACTTTTACTCCTCCAATTCTCTCCCCATCCCACCAGGGGGGAGTGAGCGAGTGGCTGTGGGAGGCTTAGTTGCCGGTTGGGGTTAAACCACAACAACATTGCTGTGAAATGTCAGTAAGACCATTTACTTCTCCTACAATACTGGATAAAAAGCAAAGAGAATTAAGTATGAGATAAACGTCTGGAGAAAATGTAACCATGATACAAGTGAACAGTACAGCCTCCTCTGTAATAATCCATGTTCTTTTCACCCTGTTTTGAAGTCACAGCAGGAAGAGAAGCTGCTAAATGGATATGAACTGCCCCAGATAAATAACATACAAACTTTTTTCCCTGAGACTTTAGTCAATCTCCAGTTGAATGAAAGATTATCATCAAGGATTGTGTTATATCTAATGTGTGTGCTAAAACGAAGCAATGCATGGCTCAGCAAATTAAGATCATGATCGTTGTCTGGGCTCAATGCCTTTAAACAAGTTATTTAACCTTTCTTTACCTCAATTTCCTAATCTTTTTAAGAGGGTGAAGCTCTTTTTTGTTCAAAAACCTTAGGCAAAACCCAAGATGTTGTGATAATTATTAAAAAATTAATAAGCATTTAATTAAGCTAATTCTGAAAGTTATTTCTAAATCCTTAATTCAGTGTAGATGAAAACATCATTTGTAACCAACCATCTGAGTAGAAACCAATATAAATCAGCAAAAGCTATTCCAGTAACAGAAACTGTAGCTACATCATTAAGAACAATTTTAAATGTTTACGGCTTTCGTAATCACTTGCATTTTATTTTCAAACTTTTTTTATTAGAACATCGACTAGTCATTATCCTAGCACAGCTAAAGTGGGACAGAATCAATGCCCTGTAGACTGTCTCCTCTGCTGTTTGTGATAAATGCTGTCTAACAAGTTAGAAAAAAATCCATTTTGATACCACTTCCCAATTAGACCTGTTAAATGTTTTTTGAATGACTAGATTTTGTTTGTTTTTACACCTAGATATGTTGCTAAGCTAATATTTTAAATGAAGGAGTATTGTACCATTTCTAGTTGCTTTTTTATCAAATTTCAAGCTAGGTAAATCAAATTGTAATTGTTTTTTTAGGATTCAATGCAAGTTATTATGTACTTGGTAACTTTCAGAATTCTAGTCACTCATTTTCACAGCAGCAGCTGACCTAGATGCACACTTAGTAAATCATGTCATTAATATCATGCTATGAGACAGCCCTTTTTACATGTGCTCAGTACAAAACATATCAAAATAAAACAAGCAGATGTCAGCAACTAACACTAATAGTACCCTCATTGAATCATATCACAAAAGGCAATTTTCATAAAATCATAGAATGGTTTGGGTTGGAAGGGACCTTTAAAAATCATCCAGTTCCAACCCCCCTGCCATGGGCAGGGATGCCTTCCATTAGACCAGGTTACTCAAAGCCCCATCCAATCTGGCCTTGACACTTCCAGGGATGGGGCACCCACAACTTCCCTGGGCAACCCACTCCAGTGTCTCACCACCCTCATTGTAAAAAATTTCTTCCTCATGTCCAATCTAAATCTGCCCTCTTTCAGTTTAAAACTGTTGCCCTTTGCCCTGTGGCTACAGGCCCTGGTTAAAAGTCTTTCTCCATCTTTCTTAGAAGCCTCCTTTACACAGTGAAAGGCTGCAATAAGGTCTCCCCAGAGCCTCTTCTTCTCCAGGTTGACTGGGAAGAAGTTTTCTTCACGTTCATTTTGGAAGTATCCACATAGCTGAAATGTACCGATCAGTGGAGCTTCCACACGGGCTACGGACACAGACTGCTCAGCCACACGTAACTTCTCTGCAAACCTTTTCAAAGTCACTCTCATTCTAGACTTGACTGGTAAATTCCAATAGTGCTGTAACTGTAAAATATCCAAGTCAAAACAAAGCCTACCTCAGATCAGTTTAACAATAGATTCTGAAATATTTTTTTCTCATTAAAGACCATCTTCCACATGAAATTAAATATCCAATATGTTCTCTCCTTCTGCACTAGCTAACTTGGGAAATGTTCATTCATTTTTTTTGTTCAAGCTGACCTCTGTCCTTCCTTCTCTTACCCTTTACCCTGTCTTCATGCTGCATTATCTGTCTGCATTAAGCTTATAACTCTTTGCATTTGCAAATTCATTTAATCATCAATGTAACTTGCCTCTAAGTTATGCATACTTCAGTTTAATGAAACTGTATTTTCACATCTTAACAGTCTGGGTCACCAACTGAAATGAATATTAAAAAATGTAAGCAAGCATATAAAGACCTAGCTAATGGACCTGTCACAAAGAAACAAGAATAAACCAACCAACTCGAGTATTCCCAAAATTCTCTATTCTCTGGAGGTTATTAAGAGATAATCTAAAAAAAGAATGAAGATGTTAAGTTCCTTTATTAACAAAACCAAACTTCTGTGAAAGAAGTTATTAGATTCAGATGAGCAGTCTACCAGGACTGTTTGAGTCTGTTCAGTGTACTCAGAGTGTTTGAAACCTAAAGTGTTTCCACACCATCTAAATTACTATTTCAGTTGCTGCCATTACACCAGTTTACACTGAACACATCCTACCTTTCGCACTGAATTTTCACTGTTGTTTCTGCTAGCAATCTTCCTGAATCATTGTCTAAGGTATTATTAATGACTAGGATCCAAGAAATACCGTTTCAAAACCTGAAACCCATTATAGCTAAATGATCAAATTCTTCTGACCAAGCAGAAGGTAAAGATATGCTGTACTAATTTCAAGGTAGTACTGAGTGTCTTAAGGAAAAATTTAAAATTGAGTAAGATTTTAAACCATGGAGTACAACATGGTCAGAAGAGACAGAATGTATCATTTGGGTACAAGAAGGTTTTATATATAGACTTACATTTAGCTGACAGAAATTCTCTTGTTTTACATTAAATTATTATTAAAGTTACAGCAAAAATTTACTTGGAAAGGACAATTAACCTGAATTTTCTAGCCTTTACATCAGCCACTCGAGAATAAACTACATATTTAAGGTAAAGAACCATACAGGTTTAGTGTTCAGAAATGGCTCTTGAAATAATTTTCCATAGCAACTGATAGCTATTTTTGCTATAATTGCTTTCTACTGCTCCTATTTACTTTTCCTTTGATTCTTTCATATTACGTGAATACAGTAAAAAATCCACATAAAGATTTTTGTAGCCACTGATGACTATGAGATTCTTTGCAATCTGTTTCAAAAAAAAGAGCACAAAAATTTCTGGGCAAAATGCAGAGAGGACCCTATTCTTGAAAAAAGAAGAGCAACAAAAGAAATTTTAACAGATATCCCAGAGCTGTGTAGACCATGGGAGCATGCATTTGAAGTCAAAACATTACTAGTTCACAGGAATAAAATGGTATTCTTAGTATGAAATCAAAACAACATTATTTTATCAGAGTAGCATTTCTTAAACAATTAACAGTGATGCTGTTCAGGTTAAAAAAAGTTACCAAGTACTAGATAGCAGCTATCAGTAATATTTTCGTTTCTTCACTATGGAAGAATGGGAAGAAGCTCTAATTACTGCATACAAATGTTTACATTTGTGTAAAAACTGCTAACTACCCTTAATTGCTAGCAGGAATTCATATGCTTTAGGGTAAAATGAGTAAGTAGAAACACCTGTAGCCAATAAATAATTTAGTTGTCATTCTCACACCCTGGAGAAGTTGAACTGTTGCTGACTTAGCATGAGTAAAAATGAAAGTGCTCTTCCAAAAGGCTTCAGAAAGCACTGTTGGAGAGACTACATATGACAAAGTATAACAAATCCAGGGGACAGGTTATTCTGCTGTTATTTGCATTTTGAAACATCAGTAATATCTAATATGAAGAAGAAAATTTCCAAGCCCATCATGATGATGATGATGTTATTTCAACAACTTAGCCTCTAAATTAACTTGTAGCAACAGCGCTCCTGGCATCGGAAACAAGCCACATTGTGGCACTTAAACTTCCAAGACCTGTCTGCTAAACTATGCCCCAAAACCTCATCAAACTGTGGTATGTAATTTTTTTATTTTCTAAATCTGTTTAAGGAAATCTGTATCCCTCTTGGTCACCAAAAAAGCCCTAGAGAAAAGATACGAGTACACAAAAAAAATCTCATATTATTCCAGAGCTGTTGGCTGTCTTAACTTTTTGAAGAACACATATAATTCTGAGATCCTTTGTCACTAAAGAAACAACACCCTGAAGGAAGTTGTTTGTCTTTCTTTCAGGAACAAATTAGGTCAAACTGATGAAGTAGACAGTGAAGCAGCCTGAGTTGGATCTTTAATTAGCAAACGGTTTATAGAATTAGCTCTGGTTTTTGTTTTTGCTTTTTCCCAGTTCTTTGGTTTATGGAAATGTGTGTTCACATGAGAATAAGATTACCAGTGAACCATTTGTGTCCCAGTGATTACACTGATTACCTATGACATCCATATGATGGCAATACTACCAATCTTGGGAGAGTCTAAATGCACCACAATGATTTCCAGTTTAGTGATCATTTGTAGCAAAAGCAAGTAAATTTAACATTCGGGACTATTCCCCCTCTTTTACCATGGTCATTTTAATAATGAGTAGCCAATTCACCGTGCAAAATGGATAGTGAGTATATGAAAACCAGCTAGCTACTGAAGTCAGCCAGCCTCATCGACCAGACAGTGTTGATGTCTTACCTCATGTTCAGACAGAACATGTTTGAAGTCCTTTTTTATAGATATAAATTTCCAGGCAGTTTTCAGATTTGTTAATACTGACCATAAATTTAGTTTGGTGCCCTTAATTTGCTACATTTTGTATTCTTTAGAAGTATTCTGCATTGCAGAATTTACTGCTCAACCAAAGACCTTCAATTTCTGCTACTCAGATGAGCTCTGGCTGTACTGCTGATTAAACATATTGCTAATGTTTCAGCTGACATATTTTCCTGGGCTATGGAGGCATGCACGCATGTGTCTCAGTGGTGATGATTTGTGAATACTTAATGTACTGATCCACATGCACAGTATTGAAAAAAACCTGTTAAAATGTAAATTATGAAGCATCAGTAACAATAGCTTGACAATATTATGACATTAAAAAGAGGCAAAACTATGCAGGACAAGACCATTCACCTCTGAAATGAAAAATTTTGAAAAAGATGAAAATGATGTGCACTGATAAAGGCTAGGAAAGAAAGCAAGAAAAAATAAATGGTAGGGAAAAACAAAACCAAAAATGGAGCTAATAAACTTCATACTAGTAAAAATATAACACAAAATTATAACGACTGATAAGGAGGTTCAAAGCAATTAGAACAAACTTATAATCTTAGACTATTAAACAAGTGCAGAAAAAAAAAATCCGTCAAATGGATTTACTAAGGCCATATGGTCAGTAGAAGGACTAAAACAATAACAAATAAAAAAGTGAGGACTATAGTATGAACAGATGATCAATAATCAGTAAGTTCTTATAGAAAAAACAAGGATACTTTGAGGAAGAATTGAAAAACACAAGGATACTTTGAGGAAGAATTGAAAAAACAAGGGTACTTTGAGGAAGACACCTCACACAGCTAGAAAAGAAGGGATCAGTAGCAATACATGAAGTTGATACACTACATGGCTCAGTATCCATAAATGGAAGATCACGTTTTACATATTTCTGCAGATGCAAGTGAAATGGTAAACAAAACAAATATAATCATGCCAGAGCAGGCATTTAGGCAACAATTCTGAATTATTTCACTCTGGGGGGAGTAAAAAAAAAAACAAAACAAAAAAAAAACCCCAAAACCAAACCCCCAATGCCCCCCCCCCCCAAACCACACACACAAAACCACAAAAAGCAAACACTCAAAAATCCCTACACACAGATAAAAGAAATATTTTCTAAAACCTTTGACAGAAGTTACAGCAGAAAATCCAATGAGAGATTTTAGCTCTAAAGACTGAAATACCCCTTTTCTTTCAGAGGTGGTTGGCATATGACGAACAACAGAACAGAAACATTCTTCTGCCACCTCTTACAACTGTTAGATAACATACTTAAATCTCCAGGGTTAGCAGGTTGTCATGAGTCCTAAGTTAACAGGAGTATTTTATCCTTGAAGACACTTGCTATTTCTGGAAGTTAAACAAGATACTCCAATAAAGTAGAAAAGATCATGAAGTTTATATTCCTTTTCTCTTTCTGTATGGATTTTTAAGATATATATTGAAATAATAGAAAATTAAATCACATCATTTTTGGACAGACACTTATATTCCAGCTGTATCAGGACAATGTTGGATTTTTATTAGACTTTATTTTGTTAGCTGTGGTCACCATTTGGCACAATTTGTGGATATTTAGTGTCAAGAACAACACTGAAATGACCACATTCGAGAACAGGCTGAAGTCACCATTTCTTACAGAATCTTTCCATTTTTACACAAAGATTTTCGGGAGCTCAAATATTATTTTCTTTTTCTACTTATGTGATCTTGAAGAGTCAATAAAACCTCTGCTCAAAAAGATAACTTGTCTTGTGCTCCCCATTCACACAGCTCTTCAGGGCTTCACAGCAGGTTTTTCTTTTCTTCTTTTTTTAAACTATGTATATTGAATTCCATTGCAGAAGCCATTCAAGGGTTTTAGCAATTACAATTTATCCATAAAAACTGAATGGGGTCATAACCTCCACTGCCATCAATGTGATATCTTTGTGAGTGGATTTGGTTTTAGAGATACTCCTGATGGTGGGAAGAAAAAAAAAAAAATTCTATGGCCAAGAACATTTCAAGCAGAGCTTTTAAATTATTTTTCCAAAATTGTGCAAGTTTCTTGAAGGCATTCTGACATTTTTCTGCAAATGAACAATTGTCCTCCACTCAGTTAAATCAACACATCTATGTTCCTATTTCTGGCAGGCTCTCCCCTTTGATTAAACCATTACCTACTAAGGACAACAGAAATTGGTAAATTTACACTAAAACTGTTTAGAAGTCTCAGTTAGCATTCTGCAACCTAAAATTAAGAGTAAAAATGAAATGCAAAGCCTCCGAAACAAATATAACTCAATTAGGGACTTTTCTTTTTATACTTTATAGTGAAACAAGTTCTTTTAAGGTTTATTTATTCTCTTTCAGTACATTATAATGAAACAAGTCCCTTCCAGGTTTATTTCTTGTCAGTGCTAACAAAAAAAACTGATACGCTATGGAGTCTACAGAGATTAGAGATGAACACAACCACTACATAACCCAGCATTTCTGAACATCAGGGAGGTCTGAATGTAGATCTGATTTTGGGGCTACCTTGCCCTATAATAAGCCAACAAAACACTAGATGCTACTCTGGGTAGGAATATTTTAAAAGGCAACTGTAAAGGTACCCCTGTATCAAAGTGAACCATGACTTTCTAGAAAAAATTACCCAACTGAGAACACACTTATTCAGATCCGTTAAGAAGATTAGAAAAGATCCAGCATAAGATTCATTATGCAGCAAAACTCTGAAAAACATTGTATCCTAATTGAATGTTTGCAAGGAGATTCATATTGTGGTTTATAGTACAATTTTATGCATCATCAATTAGCAATTGGACCAATTTAAAACTCTGAACCCTTGAAAGCTTCAAGCACAAAGTAAATGTTGTAGCCTACATTCATTTCAAGAGCAAACTGACAAGTAGTGCTGAGCCTGTTACATATTCTGGAATATCTTCTTCATGTTGCTCTCACACACACACACACACACAAACCAAACAACAAAAGAACCCCACACAATTAGAACAACCTAAGCCAAAATAAAACATCTTTCATCCAAAGTACAAAGAGAACCTGAACCATATATTCTAGAATAAATGACATTTCAATTAGTACTTTGGATAATTCATATCTTATCCCCTAGGCTCTTCTTACACAAATCCTCACCAGAGTCGCATCAAACTCTTACTATTTATGCAAATTTACTGTATCAAAATCTTTATAATCCTGTTCTGAAGATCCGCAGGATACAGATGAGCATTAAATATTGCCCCATAATGTAACCTTGGTTTCTCTATCAGTTCTGTTACAAATATTCATGCATGACTGAGGGAGTTAAAGGGAACACAAGAATGAAACACCACAGAGACAAGACAGGAGGAATGCACAAATTCATAGCAGATTTAGTCTGAGATAGCTTTTTCAAATTAAGTTAATATAGTCTAACTATACGTATATGGGAATAACTATGTATTCTTTAAAATTTATTCACTGTATATGATTTGCTCTCCTATAAAGCATTCAAGGATAGAAAACTTAATGACTTACTCTTGTGTTCTAAGTCAAAATCAGGACTGACACCTCCTATCAGTCCAGAAACAGTAAGAACAACAAAAAAATTACTCCACCAATTAATATGTACACTCACACTTTCTTCATTTCACTTTAGTATGGGCAGCAAAATAATCTCATACATCAGGAAATACTACATTACATTAGCAGCTATTGGAGTTATTCGCAAAACTGCAGCTTAGTTTTCTTTGATGAGTGCATCTGTTTCTGAATAAGAACAAGAAGGGGGAGGGGTGTCAAAAAAACCAAACCAAAATCCATTCCATCTGTATCTTGGCTTCCAGTATTTTCTTTCACCTTTTCAGCATGTTTATTGAATGACTTGGATTTTTTTCTTTATAAACCTGTGTGGGAATGTTGGTACTGTACTTTATTCACTTGAAAATGTCAAGCCAAGTAAGGAAGCAATAAAAAAACCAAAGAAGAAATACAATGAGAATTTATAATATGATCTTGGTAGCCATCTTGCCTCTCTCATGTTCAGTGTTGTCTGCAAAAACATAGAGCCAGATTAATGAAAGGTATGAGAAGAAAACATTTTCTTTATGTATACAGTTTTAACCAATAAAAGCACTCGTATAGTACCTGCTCTTGGTATGCAAGAAAATATTTCTAGTGTTCATTTCTATATTGATAAAATAGCAACTGTAGCTATTTAGCACCTTTTGATATTATTTAAGTTAATATTTTCCCTGCATGTGTTTTTACTTAGTAGTTACAGGTTCTGGGACTATGATTGGATGTAACAGCACTAATGTAAAGCAACAGATACATGCATTATAGAAGCAGGGCCAGGGCAGGGGGAGCAGCACACAAATGAGAATACTACTGCAATTGTAAATTGCAATCCCAAGTTCTGCAAAAACCCACAGGGTTACTAAGCAGTTACAAAAAAAGCTCAGGCTAGCCTTTAGTGCCGTTCTCACCTGTGGCAGGAGCTGAATTGGTCCCTAAAAAAGCAAAGCATAATAGCAATCTTGTGCAAGGATGTTCATACTGCAATACCACCTCTCATTTATCTCAGTCTGTGCCATTCTGTATCCAGTATTCCATTTACGTTTGTGACTCAGTATTGGGACAGTGCATCATTGACTGTGTTTTCTTCCAGCAGGTAGCATACTTCTTTTGCATATGATTTCTGTTTGACAGATATTGCTTGTGACTATTGATGTTAAGCAGGCTTTAGCTGCTTGTATTGCAACACTACTGATTTATCTTTCCCACTGTAGATAACAAGCTGCTCTGTTTACAAATACGTTCCGTCCTCCTGACATGGACAATTGAAACATGAGATAACAAAGCAAGAGCTGGGATTCACCATGTGCTGTGAAGTGACCTTAGTTCACAAAACAATGTTGACACTGGAGCCACTGGGTCCTGCCACTGCATATTCTTCTGCAAACATGCAAGTTAGGGGTTTTTGCCCCAATTATAATCTTTTCCTTATTTGCTCTTAGGTTCTTCCCTGTTGAGAACCACTGTTTGGCGTGTCTAAAAGCACCTAAGGCAGACAGAAAAATTTCTCTGAGATTCCATAAATATCAGTATGCCTCAGCAGCAACAGCCTCTCCTGCCTAACACGGAAGATGCAACATAGAGCAGAACAGGAGGAGATAGGGAAAGCTAAGCATTTCATACCTTTAACAGGCACATAAATGACAAAAAAAGGTTTCCCTGTTCACTGAAGTAACATATTCCAAGGAATACTCACAATGAAAAAGCTCTTGGAAACTGAAGAGCAGAAACTGAACGTATCTTTTTTCCTCATCTGTAGTCAAATCACATTTGTCTCTAGTATTTCCTTAATTTTACATACGGAACAGCACTCTATACCTTAAGCCTCTTGGATATTCCCCTCTCATTCTCCAGCATACTTTTTGTTATTGCAATATTACATCAAAAAAAAAGCCCATGTTTGCTTCTTTCAACTCCAGTAAGACAAGTTCAACGGGATTCTTTGCCCTGGTTTTTTTGAACCTGAAGACTGCAGTTGGATCAAGTTCTCGAACTTTTTTTGGAAATATCATATCCAGAAACATTTATTATGCATAACCTGAAATTATTTTTTTTAGTCACCTTGATACGCAGTGCTTCTAAAAAATTAGAAAAAAAACCCACAAGAAATGTAATGTAGCATCAAAGTGACTAGCACTTCCCTCATTCTAATAGTGCCATGTTTCAGTCAGCCTCAGCCAGTTTATTCCTATCTATCTGCTGCAAACTCAAACACTCCACACAGCATTTCCACACAATTTAGCTGTGACTATTATCTCCATTTTAATTTTTACTTGCACTCATTTTTATCTCTTTCTTACCTGGCTCCTCCTATCCAACATTTTTTAATTCTGTATTTCTCCCTCTTCTTCTATTCTTAAAGGCGTATTCCACATCCTATTAGTCACTGTCCGCTCTCCACTTTAAATTCAAAGAATCCCATTTCAGCTGTAAAATCTCTACACTAATCTTTATGGCACAAGGCAGGCAAATTCTTCTCTCCCACTAACACAATCCATTACTTCCAAACTATTTTTGAGAAGCAGAGGTGAGAGCGAGAAAATTCAATTCTGACATCTGTGTGCTTCTTGTTACTTCACTTCTGATTGCCAGCAGTATTAATTTGATTGTACTTCATGAAAGACTTTCTTTTGTATTGGTAGGACATACCTGATGAGTTAAAGAACAAGAGGAAATCCACCCCACCCCGCCCAATGCAAAGCATTGTGTATATTTATAATTGTTTCTGTTTAATAATAATTTTTCTACATCTTGGCCTAAAGATGGAAGCTAGAAGTTCACAGGCATGTAATATTTGGAAACAACTTTGTTTAATGGCTTCATTCTCGTTTGATCAAAACTAAACGTACAGTAAATTTTATTTACTCAACCTTTCATAATTTTGGGCAATTTTACAGATCTTCCCAACTGGCAGTAGAAAATTCATTCTAAAGAGCTCCATAAAAAGGGCCAAAAAAGCCATCTAGAGCTGCAGTCTAAAACTCCTCTAAAAAGAAGGAAAATAATGACCCACTTGGAAAGTATCCCTAGTACAATTCATCAAACACTGGTTGAAGATAACAGTATATGCACAGAATCTCAAATAGGAGACAGTGTGGATCTGCTGTATAAATTAGTTACATTCCTTTCAAAACCTGTTTTATGGGCACATGCAGTAATCAAATAAAACTTGATATTTGTTTATTCATGGTTGAAAACCAGAGCAGGGACTACAAAACATGATCTTTAGGACCAGTTGACCAAAAGAGCTAATATTTTTTTGCAGTGTTAATTATAATTCATTCAGTGTGCATAAATACACACATGTTAGCATTCATATTTTGTAACATGGATAAAATAACATTAAAACACAAAGATCTCCAAAGCTCTGTTTACAGCATACTATCATCCTCCTTTTATGGTTAAGGGGTACTCCCATGAAAGATGACATTGATTTCAGAAAGCAAGATAAGGGCATACATGGAGACACAAGTTTTTCCTTTCCTTTAAGTTCTACAAAAGCTTGCTGAGCATATTTAAAAATGGCATTAAATACATCTTTCCAAGTTCTGGAAAGCTTTAGGTAAAATATTTGCTTAACAATTCAAGAACTGATCTCTCGTATTCTGCCAGAAAAAAAAAAAAAAAAAAAAACAAACCAAAAAAAATCCCAAAAAACAAACCCGCATCCCCAAAAACCAACCACCAAAAAACCCCACAACCCAAAATAATTTAAAAAACTTTAGGAATTACCCATTCAAAAAAAGCCTGAGAACAGAATAGATTTGGTGTAATGGGAAATGGAAATGCCTTTTACATATTCTCTACTCTAGGGTGCAACTTTGGCAGGAAAAACACTAAGCTTCTTCAAGCACTGTAAATAGAAAAGAATTGTGCCAGACAATCAAAAAGTGGTAAGACAGCAGGGATAAACTAGATTCAGGTCTTCTTGTTTATATCTTCATTTTGGGCAAGCAGTAATTACTTGATTCTTCCTTTCAAAGTCTTTCTCAGTGCCTATGCTGGCGCCCAGTAGCTTTGTCACTGAAATACTTTTCACATGTAGTAAATACCACGTCACGGATCTTTCAACCTCCCTAACTTTAGCAAAATAAGCATTTACTTTCACTCTGTTTCAAACTGTGTAAATAAATGTAAAGAAATTTTATCAAAAACAGTGGGAAACATTTTTTTTTTTCACTGTTACCCAAGAAACAACACGTATCTGGGCATGTGATAAGCCTAGAATCATAGAATGGTTTGGGTTGGAAGGGACCTTAAAGACATCTAGTTCCAACCCCCCTGCCATGGGCAGGGACACCTTCCACTAGATCAGGTGGAACAGCGTGCTGCTTTTTAACGGATAACTTCATGTTCTGTTGATACCATGATGTAATTCAGAAGGCATTTTGAGACTGGAAGACTTTTACCTTGATGAAAATAAAATACAAAAGTCACCACAGATGTTAGTTATCATTGAGAGCTAGAGGCACAATGTAGTGCAGTTTTTTATACAGTATGTGCTCTACTACTAAGATGGGAATGGACATGTACAGTAATGAGTTGCATTTCCTTCTGCATAACGTGCAGAGCTGTAAGAAACACTAACTTATTTTGCCACTCAGATTGGTTTGCTATTATTTACCAAATTATTTTTTTTCTCCTTACATATGCAGAGGATTGTATTGGGAAACTTTTTTTTCAATTAATAAAATTTCACATACCTCAGTATCAGTTATTCAGCTATCAGAATCATATATTTATTCCCTCCCCACATCCCATCCCCTCCCCTCCTGCCCCCCCAGGAGGTCTTTGCAACCCATTAGGGAGCAGGAAAAAACTACTGACTTATGAATCAGAAATGCAGTACAAAACCAACACATCAACCTAGTGAAGGCACTGCTTAAAAATTAGTCAAAGCAATTCTACAGATATTCTCCAGTAATGAACACTTTCATAGACACTACATTGACTCTTGAGTATATAAAGTTAAATAATAGTTAATTTTCTAACAAATATCTACTTGAATAGGCAGTTCCTGCTGCTGGGCAAAGTCTTTTCAATGCGTAGGCAAAATTGAGTTTTGCTGCTCCAAAAATAAGGGATGGAGGCTTAGCTAGAGAAAGGCAGCTCCTGTTAGAGGAAGGGATGTGACAGAATGGGTCAGACTGGGAGAGAGAACTTCAGAGTCTGACTTGTTCTTACTATCACCAAGGCAAGCAGAGGGTTTAAGCATAGCTACTGCTCCTCAGAGGAGCAGCCATCCCAGCACTGGAAAAAGGCTGCTCTCCTGTATGTTGACCTTTCCCTCTGCAGCAGCAGCAGCTCAGCTCTCTAGAGCTCTAATGCAGCCAAATTAGTCAGAAAAACCATTCTGTTGCCCTAGGCAACTGCATGCATGACTTTTTTTGTAAACATGAAACTTTCTGTAATGCTCTTTTCTGTTTGTGCGTATTACAAAGTGCAGATAGATTCTTGAAATGGCACCATTAAACAGTATTTCTCACTAGCATCCACTTAACATAAAGATCACAACCATACACAAGACCCTGTTATGCCTACAGACATAAAAATTGATTTCTACAGACCCTTATCTGCAGAACCTACAGTCATATTTTAGAAAGTCTAATCTGTGCTCATAATTAAAGTTTATACTCCATTCATATTTTCATACAGTATTGAATATTTAGATGTTAATAGTGTTACTTTTTAAAATAGTTTTTTTAGTTCTGCCTCCCCCCCCCCCATATCTGTAAATAAGTCATGGGAAGAAAATATTATTTTCCCTTTCAAGCTGAGCTGTCACATAATAAAATATTTTATCATATTTGACTATATTAAGAATATAACTTTCAATGTACACCCTCACTTCCAAAGTTTCTGAATATATGTATGTTGAAATTGAGCAAGTGTGACATAGTTTTTGGTTCCCTTGGGAACAATATTCAGAGCTCATTTGAGTTGTGACCTGCTTATGCTGCCAGGGAGTATTAGTATTTTTGTTGGATCTTTAGAATAGAGATATGGAGTGAAGGACAAATGCAAAAAAAAAATAAGAGTCTTTAACTTCACAGATGAAAAACAGATGAGATACTGCTCTATTTCAGAAGGCAGTGCTGGCTTTTTATAGGATCTGCCCCATTTTGTAAGCTCTGTTGGAGAGATTACTCTTTTTCATAGTAAAATATTTTAGATGAACTATGCGTAGAGAAACATACAGCTGTTCACAGCACAACTTATGGTCTGAAATGTCAAAATACATTTCAATGAGGGAATTAGAATGCAAATTAACTTCAGAAATTATTTTACAAAGTAGATGGCGGTTCAAAATGGAATATATTCACAAATCCTATAATATTGCCTTTTTTCTCCTGACACCATCACCTGACATAGATAAGTGTTATCAAGATCATCCATCACATTAAATGGTTCAGTTATCATTTCTGCTTACAACACAGGACTACGTACAATTAAACCATGACTTGGGCCCTATGAGTTACATTAGTAAAAGTAGTATTTATATATCCCTCCTTCATCTAAATCTGACTTCTAAACTTTACTTCTAACATGTTATCCTTTCAGTCCATTGGTAGTGACAAAACCCATCCTCCTACACATAGTGCATAAGTACATTATGACCAGGCTCTCTTTCCAATGATACTTTCACTCATATTCTCTTCCTATCAGTTCAAGGCACTATCAGGCCAGTGAATACTTTTCCAGATATCTTCTTCAACCTGCTATGGGTTGTATTTCCCCTCTTCCAGTCCTTTCTTTACACCTCATGGAAGAAATGGCATGCACAGCTGTGGGGTGCATCTGCAACTGGCTCTTCATTACAACATACATCTTGCATCAATATTCTACCCTGATGCCCCACTGATGAGCACAGTGTTTGCGAGGGCTGTTCTTAACTATCTGTGTGCATGCATCTATTATTAAGGCACATATGCGGTTTCGATTAGTGTCATTTGATGTAGTTACTCCCTGAAGTATTTATCACTACAAAATATTTCTGAAGTAAATAACTATTTTAAAAGTGGGAAAGTTGTAAGCACTTGCATAACAAAAATGCCATTTCAAGACCTCTTAATAGTAGACAAGTTGGGCTTGGAAAAGTTTGAGACCATGCTTGACTGACAGTGTAAGCCTCCTACCTATCGTGCACATGGTCACAGGTTCACTGAAATAATAGCAGGGAATTAAAAGGTAGTAATTCAAGTCCAGAATTTCTGCTTTTAGAATCTCCTCTACACCATAAATACAACACATGTAGACATTATGCAGTTTCATCCATGAGAATTTACAAAAGAAAACATTTTGTTTATGAGCTGCAGCTTACTGAAGCCTTCTTCAGTTATGATCCATTTCTGGATCCAATAACAGAAAGCAGCTGACAGGTCAAAAAAAACCTGTTTAGAGACACTGGTTAGATACAAAGGAACTTTCCTCTAGTGCAGGTAATCAATAAATTTCTGTTAACATAGCTTAATTTTTAATACTGCACTGATTCATTAAACTGTCTCATGTTACAAGTTTGAGACAGTTGTATTCAAACATGAAAATGAGTTAAGGAAAAAAAAAAATTCCTGTTCCTGAAAAGAACTGCAAATATGAATGTGTTCCTATTAGTTTTCAAAACATCTCTAAGTTTGCCTTCTCTTGTCTAATTTCTGCACCCCATGCCACCCCACAGACAATACTGAACTTGTTCCTCCTGAATAGGGATAATTTGTGATTACTTTGTTTAATTTTATTGGTTTGCTACCTGAAGTTCTTCTTTGCAATGCCTTTTCTGCAGCAGGACAAAAATCTCTCTAAAGTTCAACCTGCTAAATTAATAAACTGTGTTTTCAGTTTCAGTTCTGTGTTAAAACGGAGCTCCATAAAATTGTTGTAACATACCCATAAAACAGCAGCAGATGCAATATGTTCAAAATGATTATTTTCTTTTAATTTTATAAACATACAGAAAGTTTGCATTATAGCCTATCATTAAGCACATCCCTGATGTAAATTAAAGATGTGCCAAATCAGCTCCAAACACATTTTGTAGTCAATACTAAGAGGTGGTACACTGTGAGATGGTAGCAGCAAGGCTTTAAGGCAGAGTTGCAAGCACTGGCCCATAAGGTATAATCCTCAGTCCTTGGAGAGGGTGTAAGCAAACCAGATTTACCTACCCATGACATAACAGTTCCCACATTCACTGAAACTAAGGAAGACTGCTCAGAGAAACAGTACAATGAAGAATGGGGTAATGTATGATGTCATAGGCACCCATAGAAGAGCACATAGAAAGGACAGATAAAAATGGAGAGGAGCTCAAACTAAGCATAATATGGTAAATAAAATATTTTACAATATTAGTATAGAAGACTTCTTTAGAGATGGTAACTTGTTTGTCACGTGTCTTTTTGAAAAAAGGTATCTACAAATGTAGAAATGTAGGAAAGCTAATGCAGGATTCCAAAATTCATTACAAATTAATTGGAAATCTCTTTGGAAAATCACATGTCTTAAGATAACTGCACTGCACTGTGATGACTTAAAAAGTTTTCTGATATAGTAAAGAAGTAATAAACCTGTACTCTTTTCTTTTAATGCCAATTTAAGTTTCTTGCAGGATATGGGGGTGTAAAAGAGAAAGGAGAAAACCCCAAATACCACACATTTGTGCTCTTCCATATGCAGGAATGTAGCATCTTATATTATCATGATGAGACATTCCAGAGAATTCTATTACTTTTGTGGCAGCGAGGGCACATACTGTCTTTGCACCTATCAGTCCTTTTTAGTACAGAATTAGATATAATGATGTTCTGTCTGGCATTTACCTATATATACACAGAATATTTATATGTCTTATTTGCGGGGGGAGAGGGCAGCGGTAGAAGACACTCATCTACAGGTTGAAAAACGTCAGCCTGATAAACATGCAGAAGAATCCTATGCTACTTTTTTTTTTTTTTAAAGTGAAAATACTAACAATTCTGTGGAGGACCTGTTTACAGTTACAAGGTAGGAAAGAATTTCCCCATTAAAACTGGACTTCTAAAAATAAAAAGATATTCCAAAATATTACACATATGCAATTAATAAAAATATCCACAATTTCTTTGGCATGCAGTATAACAGGATAGTTTCTCATTAAAATATCACAAAATAAATCCTTCTAGTTAGTTACATGCAGAATTTTTTCACCTGACTGAAAAGCTGTTGGGTTTTGGGGTGTTTTCTGTTGGTTGGTTAGGGATTTTTTGTTGTTGCTGTTTTGGGGGTTGGGTTTTGTTTGTTTGTTTGTGTGTTTTGTGGTGGGGGGCTTTTTAATGGAGAAATGTGTTTCATTCCCCAAACATTTTAAACCAAGGTGTTGCAGACCAGCACATCACAGGTTTGCAAGAGTACTCAACTGTTCATCCAGCTTTTTGTCACTAAATTGTCAGAATAAGAAAAAGAAAATACCAAGGAATTCAAAGAAAAAGCATTTAAGTTTGCTTCCAAAATACAGCATTTGTTTTTCTAGCAATGTAACAGTAGTAAAATAGTAAGACATAAGAACATTGTTCTCCAATGCAGAGTAAAGCATTTTACAAATCTAGAAAGAAGTTATAGATCTCTATATATTTGTGCAAATAACTGGTGCCGCAACCACATTTCAATCAATGTTTTACACAATATGGATAGAGTCTGCAGAGGTATTTCACACATAAGACAAGAAATAAGAAAATTTTAATTTCACTCCCCAGTGTTACCCTCTGGGACCAGAATGAAGGGTCTCAAAGGCTCAGAAGATATGTAAGATGTCAGGATACAAAATAAACTGAAACTGACTCTTAAAGAGGATTGTGTGTCAAAGAATGAAGACTTTTGTGTTTTTAGTAGTAGTAGTAACAAAGTTTCTGCACAATAAACAATTCTGTCAAAAGTCCCTTAAAAAATTCCAGGGTAAGTTATCTGCTGATCAGTAGAAACTTGAGTAAACTAATACAGACATGAAAGAAGAAACTTCTAAAAATATGCAGAATCAGTTCTCTAAAGGAAAAAAAACCCACCAAAATTATCAAAAGGTAATAACAGAGCATACACATTCCTGTATGTTTTCAAAATAATTCCATATTTATATATAAAATTTGTATGTGTTTTCAAAAGATACATTAACTAACCTAAGCTGCTTTAACTTAGCATTGCAAAAGTGTTCAAAATTCATGTAGTGTTTCATAGATTTGACAACTACTAAAAATTGATCCAAGCTTCAATCAAGGTAACCGGAGATTCTACACTGACCTCAATTAGCTTTCGATCAAGCTTTAAGAGAATTAACAATCCTCTAAACAGTCGTCATTCATGGGTACATGCATAGAGAGTACAAAGTGTTAGCACCTTTGAATGAGCAAAGTTACCCTAATTGAACAGAAGACCAGTCACATCAATTTTTTTTAAACAATGATTTCATTAAAAGTCTGCTAAGTCAGGCTTGCCCTATTGCTGAACTAAACCTCATGGTAACCTTAAAAAAAATTAAATGCAGAGAAAAAGACAACAGAGTTGGTGACCTCAGGAAGTTTCAAATTCAACAAAAGGTTCTGAATCAGACTTATCTTCATAACTGAGGGGCTGGGTAGGTGGCAGCTTAGAGTAACTTTTGCCCTAGAAAAGTTCATTTGAAGAACAGCAGTGAGGAGGCATCAATGATTAAGAACAAGCAAGCACACTTTCTTACTTCTTCAAACCAACTCCTTACTAATACTTTGTGTAGTCCTGTGGCCCTAATTCTCAACATTGGCAGAAGCAGAGGTAATGCAGAAATTGAGAAAGAAGGGGTGGGGTTGGGGGGTGGAATTTATTATAACCCACTCCAAAAAAAAGATACAACTTGATTTCATGCACAGCTTAAATGAGAAACACCACCCACATTAAGCCTCGATACACACTTCTTCAACAGCAAATAAAAAAATATGTTTCATTGCTAGACATTCTCTCTAGATACAAGATGACAGTTGATTAAGACTGTATTACAGAGTTCCAAAATTCAGGTTGAGTAACCATGGCCAACTGTCAAAAGTAGTAATGAAAGCAGAGATATCACTATAATCAAAAGCAACAGGGAAATGAAGAAAACTGAATGCTAATTATTTGTGATTAGTTTCTCCTTTCAAGGAAAAAAAATGCTGAGGTAGTTAAAACAGAAGGAGCAGCATGTGATTCTAGCACTTTGTATGAACTATATTATCCCAAGTTCAAGCAAGTTACATGGTAAATGAGATAAAATTTCCTGTTTAATGAGGTATAGAAGATAAAGACAAACAGTCAATAATTTCACTATATGTTGGCCCTATATACCATTCAAAAGATGCCAGTTCAAAATTGTACCTTGCATCTTCTTGACCCTCTAGGCTCTTGAAAAATCTTTTTAATGGAAACAGGAATTCCTTTTTCCATGGATATGCCCTTAACTTCCTCTTGCCTTAATTATTCCCGAGTAGTGAAAGTGCTATACGCCCTCTCAAATACTTCACACTGCCATCTAAAGAGGTCACTTGTAAGATGCCAGACCCAAGTAAAGTGCATAGAATCTCTGATGAGACTTCCATAAATTTACAAGTTAAAACAGTTATGAAGAAAGTGTTCCACTCACATTTCAAAGACCTTTTTCTTTTTTAGAGACACACACTACATGAAGAATGTAATGAGAACTTCCTCTATGCTTGAAGAAAACTGAAGGAGGAAAAAAGTCATATTTGAAAATATATCCAGTTTGAATGAACACATTAAGCATGTTTTGGCCCATACTGAGAAACTGGGGGGAAGAGAGGTGAAACAAAACAACAAACCTTCAACATATATATATAGTACTAAATAACTAAGCAATGAAAACCTTACAACCCTATTAAAAATGTGTCTTGCGGAAAGTGCGATGTATACAGCAATGTGAATTAGAATGTGGGCATTTGTAATTCAGTCTAACAGGAGTGAATAATGTACTAACTACAATGAAAGGAGAATACACAGCTACCCCAGTGGATGTGTACAGCCATTTCCTATAATTTTTGACCTATGCTAAATTTCAGTCAAGTCAGAACAAACCTCTATACCCAGCAGTGGCAACACTATTTTCTGACAGTTATATTGGACAAAATATTAAAACATGCTAAGTAGTTTGTAGGGAAAGAGGTAGGATGATCTAATATACTGCCCCTTCTACAATACCATTTGAGGTATTTTAACTAGCCCATAACTTGTTTCCTGAGCTACCAATTCTCACCACATGAAATATTTAAAACACAAGCTATTCCTCCCTGATTTACACCACAAGGAACCCTAAGTATTAAAAATCTTCTAGCATTTAGCAGAGGCTGAGGCTTGCATCCATTTGAAGATAAACACTGGGCAGCAATGCCATTGATAACCGATTAGATTTAATCAACTTTTACCAAAACCTTCATGTTTTAGTTTGAGGGAAGAAAGCTCCAAATCTAAACTGAACTCCAAAGTACATGTACATTAATCATAGCTTATTTTTTTAATTTCTTTTGGATAAACAAACGTTTTAATTATACAGGTCCCTGTTTGTTCTGTTTGTTTCCTAATTAGAGAAAAATGGCAAGTCTCCCAATCTAAGCTCTTTCCCTCTGAAGAATTTAACAATACATTTGGACAGGCACATATATTTATTTGGAGACTACACAATGAATAAAATCCCATTTGCACTTAACAGAGCAAAGTTTGCCAGAATTCAGTATGTGAGCCAAGGCTCCACGCTCTGCTAATGGCAAAAATGGCTGTCCCTGCAGTCAAGTACTGTATTATGTACTTTCGTCTTGGCAAGTACAAGCCTGGAGACACCCACAACACCTGTTGTTTATTATAAATGGCTGTATTGAAAATAGACATGTTCCTACTATGAAATAAAAAAAAAGAAAGAAAGAAAGAAAGAAAGAAGTGTGTGCGTGGGGAAATTACAGACAAAGATGGTAACCGTGAACTCCTAGCTGATCCTGCTGAAAGTATTTAACTGCAAAGTGCATTTATATAATAACTTTCACCTAAAAACCTCAGAAAGCTTTCGTGTTTTGTAAAGATAAAGATTACTATTAAAGTAGGTTATCAAGCAAAATGAGATGAGGAAACTTACAGTGGTCAGGAACAAAGCCAGAAATTTCAATTCTGGTGACAAGGCAAATGACCAGAATTCTGTACTCGGTTAAATCTGGACTAACACATGTTGTTCAGTGAAAATTCTCTAAATGTTTTTAACCTATGTATAACTAAAGTCAGTACTCCTTTCTGTAAGTTGTGTGTAATTACTTTCCAGATCCTACTTGCATGAGAATGTTGAAACACTACCAAGTAACAGGGATAAGGAATGTGAGCACCTTAGATGATTATTTACTCAGAAGGAAAAAAAATAAAGAAAGAAAGAAAAAAAAAAATCACTGAAAATCTCCTACAGCTTTTACAAGTACAATGAGATCTGAGGTCCTATGGCCTCTTCCTGCTCCCATTTGTTTAGACTGAGTCATTTTCCTGAACGATTCCCCTACTCTATCCTCTTTCCTGAAGAAACCATCTCCCAGCTTTTTCTTGAGAAAAATCTTTCTGCAGCTGATGTCAGCAACTGCATTGTTTTCCCTTTGTCCTCAGCTTTTGAGGTGATAATGGAATTATGTTGGCATGAATTTGAACTGTATTAATTCCTACCAGTAGAATACTGTGATCAGATCTCAGGTCCTGATCTGGGTCACTTCTTTTGATGAAATAGGTCAGTGAGTATCTCTCAACAAGTCTATTTACAAAAAAAATAACAACAATAACAATTATACTGCAGATCAGGTACCAGTTATTTCTTTTACTTTGAAAAAAAAAAAAAAAAAAAAAGCCACAACAGTATGTAGCTCCTATCAACAAACTGAATATCTTGCAGTACACAACCTACTCTTTCAGGATCTTTGTGATTAAGCAAGGTATTGTTACCATCCTCTTTTAGTTGTGAGAAACAAAGGCACAGAAAAAACATCCATAGGAAATCTACAAAGATCCAGACATTAAAAGTAGACCTCCAAAGCCTATCTAATATCCAGTCTGTAAGATTTCCCCATGTCTGTTTTGGCAGATGACCTCAGTAAAAGGAACTTTCTTCGTTTTATTAGAAGGGTCTTGACATACCTACCTGATATATTAAAAAGATCTTATTCATTTGTACTCAGCCTGGGACAGCATCTGCCAACTTCAGCCCCCTGCTTAACAACCTCGACTCCTACTTCAGTACTTTCTTTTTCCAGTCAGCTTTTCTATCGTTCTTCCAAATTAAACCATGTTTTTCCCACTTCTCATACCCTACAACCAACCATCCCAATGGACAATTCACACACCCCCAATATATTTTTAATACTTTCTGTCTCCTACAGTACACTCAGTGTATTTTCCCAATTCTAAAATTGCCTTGGCATTTCTCTAACCCATCATATAAGAGCAAGTAAACCTATTTTTTGAGTGTTTTTGTATCATCTTTGAGTCTGGCTTCCACACCCATTGACTGAAAGGCAAACCTGCTCAAAGCTGTCAACAGGACAAAGTCAAGCTGAGCTGTGCTATGATTTATGCAGGTAGGGCCAGACCTGTCAGTTCCACTGTCATGAGATAGAGGGGCAGAATTCTTACTGCTGAAATTCTGGATTCGCTACATCACAAATCCAACACCGATTCCAAAATGACAGAATGCAGCATGTAATCAAAAAAAACATATTTCCCTAGCAAAACAGCAGGATAAATAAATTGGGAGACAATCTATATTAAAATTGGAAGCCTGAGAGCAGAGTGCTTATCTTTCCCCCATTTAAATTCCAGACTGAGGCTAAAATATTTTGGTTAAACAGAGGCACAATAAAGGAAAAACACAGTTTGATTTATGATTTAAAGACAGATCACATGTATTCTAATATTACTATTTATTAGCATTTCTCCCAACCCTGTTAGAATCTAATGCCTTCAAAAACATCAAAATGCACCTTGACAAAGCTACCTGCATTTCACCCCAAGCAGGGTTTATGTGGATGAAGTTGTACTTAGGCTATTAAATGATTGCTTTCCTACCAATTTCCCAGCGTTACCGAAGTCATCTGATGAAAATCAGTATTTAAGTATTACAGTGATCCATATTCCAGCTCCTGTCCTAACTGATAAATCATGTCATTTTGGGAGGGAAAAAAAAGAGTTGTGGTCAGCTGCCAAGATTAAACATACTAAATGTAGTGTTTTGCCTTTGTGATTAATTTTTACTTATTCTCACAATTAACACATACATTAGCAAGTGGATCCATGTGTTATGCTTTCAGACACCTCTGAAGAGAATCTATCATTCACTGTAATCAGAAAATTTATAAAAGCAACCAGTATTTCAACTGTAAGGAAACACCTGCACATGTTGATAATCACTCCATTTGAATTGGCCTATGTCCACTTGTGGCCACTTTTTTGTGGAAGACTTACAAGACATCTATGCAGGACTAAGCTAACAAAAAAGGTTTCATATGTCTTTCTGTCTTTGGCAGGAAGAACACTTCTCTGGCATTATGGAGATTCATTGACAGTGCTAGCTTTTTCACTAAGTTGTCTTAATTTGAATTTATTTTTATTTTTTAAAGATTGTACTGAATCTGTGAAGTTTTGGAATAGAAGACTGACTCTTATATTACAGCACTGTGCCTAGCATAGCTGAGTTCTGGTCTTGCCTGGGGACTCCTAATGTTGCTGTCATAGCTATTTGCTAACATTACTAGAACTATTATCTTAGAAGATACTTAACTTTTAGTTTTAGCGGGTGCAATTCCTGTATGCTGCAGGTTATAAAGCCTACAAATATTATGTTTGGTTCTCTCAAGTTTACAAGCAAGATATCTATAGCAGGTACTTGAAGAACTGCCAGAATCAGCTTAATATAAACTGGCTTTAATACAAGGGAAATGATTGGCATTAATCTATTTGGAGAAACACAGGGTAGATTCTTTAACATAGTAAGTTTCCTTAATGGGATCTCTTCTGAAGCTTCCATTTCTTTGTTTATAAGTGAAATAACTCATGCACACAAGATGCACACAAGAATCACAGACAACTAAGAAGAGAACTAGAATGACTGGTTTCAAGTTTTCCAAACCAAGAGGAAGGGAAAAAAATTTCACCATCATCTGTCCTCTTCCTTATCAAGGGATCACGTCCATGGCAGTTTCTTCGTTAGCATTTTGCTTCCAGCTACTTGTTAGATTCCTACCTCATCCTTGTACACACACCCCCTGCTATCAGACTGTAACTATAAAATGAAAACTCACTGTAGAAAAAAAGGGCATCTAATTGCTTCCTTTCTTGGAGGTGCATCATTCAAGTTCTCTTGTATGACTGATACAATCTGACATGAGCATTGTAATTCAATGCATCAACTAGAAAATGTATAAAGACAGCTTTTCTGAAAAGGCAACTGCTTTTTTTTTTAGAATACAAGAAGGGAATAGTAAGTAAACCTAATGCATGCATTACCTTTATCTTGACAGGAGGAATATATAAAATGTACAACAGCAAGCAATATTGTGTATATCATTACACACAAAAATTTAAGTACCTATAAATGCGGACAATAGTCTGATATCCTGACAAAGTAACAAACCTGGATGTTAAAAATAGACAATACATGGTGGACTTGCTTTTTATTTTTTAAATTAATGATGTGGAGATTATATATAAAGGCAGGGAAAAAGTGCTTTTCTGCAAATAGTGTATATGCGTTTCTTATAATGTTTGCTGAAGATTATACTTTCCTATGAGCAATTCAATTTTGATCCATTTACGTACTGAATAACATCAAACCTAAAGGAAGGCTTTCTATCACTAATATACAAACAAAAGCATTAAGTTGGCTTGAGACATTCAGGTTTTTTTCCTCATTTTATCCCTAATCTCCCTTCTTCAGGGATTTCTGAACTTATATTGGTGTCAGTAAAATACCAGTGCATGCTATTCCAGACTGTTTTGCTAACCAAAAGTCTAAAAATAAAATTCCAAAGCAAACAAGTAACAATCTCTAAGACAGAAAGACATGACTTTTTTTTTTCCTCTAGTAGAAGACAAAGTGGTTAATTTTTTAATTTTTTTTCTGGACATGTTCAATGACATATTTATGAAAATTAGATATGAAAAGCCAGGCACCTAAATCCCCATTTTAAGTACGACAATTCTCAAGAAGAGTCACTGGATGTTCTGCTTTCTTGAAAAACAGTCCACTAAAAGTCAAGTCAGCTTTTTTCTTTCTGTTTTTTTTTTTTGTTTTGTTTTGTTTTTTAATTATTATTTAAAAAAAAAATCTTTAAGATTATATGGATAAGTTATATTCAGTTATTTTTCAGGATGCAACTACAGGATGCTTCCTACTTATCCCTCACTCAAAGCAGCTTATAGGAGTAATTCAGATTTTTCTGATGAAGCTGAAAGAGTCTGCAAGTGCATGTGCATGGACAAGATGATGCTCCATTTTATGTACACCTAATCTTTTAAAAAATAAGTAAAACCAATTGTTTGTATTTCTTTACTTTGTTCTGAAATAAGCACGAGGTCATGAATCTGCAAGCAAATAGTCAACTACTGTTCCTCAGCTAATGTAGAAAGTCCCCAGCATTTCATTTTATTGGAAATTATAATGATATGGAAAGGCAAGTGCCTATAGTCATTACTCAGCCTGATTTTAAAAAAAAAAAAAAAAAAATCAAACCTCAGTACTACTGAATGACAACACACTCCAGTTCATTTCTTCCTTGGAATCCATTAACCTCTTTCATGTGAGAGTTCTAACAGATTTTTTTTTTTTTTTTGTTCTAAATACAAGGTTCTTTTATTATCAGTTACTCTATCGCATGCTGCTCTAAAAATGTACTCTGTGCACAACCTGTAGTTAGAGGGCTCATGAATTAAATGGCTATCTTGTCTAGTGGTGATAAAATATCACTATGGAAAATAAAGAGGTCATCAGTGATAGAAATATAAAATTCAACAAGATACCTGTCCACTGTAATAGAAAAAGACTTAAAAGCCATACAAGATAGGGGAAAAAAAAAATAGCACATCAACTGTCATTGATAACTGAAAGCTGTTTTACTGCCTTTGCAACCCTTCAGTAGCATCTTACTCTGCAAGAAATCCAACTGAAATGAGCAGAGAAAGGTACCATGCAATGCAAGTAAGAGTCAGAGAAGACTGAATAGAAACAAATACTGAACTGGAAAAAACACAGCATTGTGTTATGTCCATCTTCACTGACATACTGTGCATCTATTGTAACTAGAGAAAACGCAACCCTTGTGATTTCAGTTATTGAAATTAGTGATGCCTTAAATTTATTTTCCTACATAATTGATTATGAATATTAAGCATCTCTGTTTTCCTCCCTTTTCTTCACCCTTCACACAATGCATACATTGTTACTTGCCCCTCCATTATTCTAAAACTAAAGTGAGAAGAGTCTACAAAAAGTATGCAAATAACTGCATAGCTATGCTTATTTATTAATAAAAATTAAGGAATGGCAATATGATATAGTGAACACATGATGTTTTAATAGAGTAGCCTTGGGCAGCAGTAGTACATGAATAGTGTACACTTCTTTTAGTCAAGCAATTTATAATACATTGCACAGGCCCTATGGGATCTCAGAGCAGCTTTTTACAGTCAATTCAGGGAAAGGAAATACAAATGCTTTTTGCAGTTGTCTGTAACACTACTCTGAGTCCTAAAGTGGTAAGTTCTCTGTTTATCCCCCCAAAACAAGATTAAAAAAAAAAAATACCACCACTACAACAAAACAAAAAAACCAGAACAGCATTGTTGATATCGTTACCCTCACTTTTACTCTGCACGACCTGCCACTGATGGAGCCTTCAAACCATATTTGCAAAGCTTGTTTTCCTGGCTGGTAAGTGAAGCCATACAAGACCCAAAGAGCTCCAAGGCAGAGAACCATGTTATTTAACCTTGTCTGTTCCCTTGTCCTAGGAAATGAAGGTAAGGATTACTCAATCTACTTAGTCTCATGGGTTTTATTTGTTTGTTCTGATTTTTTCTTCATTACACTTGTTCCATGGGTAAGCATGGGAAACAATGCACAAGAAATAATTGGAATTTAAGAGTTTTGAGTTAAAATTGGGGATGAAGGACTGAATGTTATATTCACCAAAAAAAAAATAATCTATTCTTACCTCCAATAGATCCACTCCTTTAAACCAATAACAGCTCAAAGCTGCACTGATTTTCTGCCTCTCACTATTTTACACAGTTTCAGCATATTCTCCTTGTAAGGGCCAGGCTACCCTTTTGGAGAGCTCCAGCAGCATCCCACCAGCATGCTGGACAACGATTCCCACTGCTTTACTCCTTCCCTTCCTTTCGCAAATCAAACCAGAAACTGCAGCCCCCTTAGGACTATGTCGACCCAGTAAACTAAAAAGGACTTGGTGCAGGTAACAAGCACAGTCCCATAGTCATTAATACTGTCTAATCATTCAGCTGCACTTATGTCAAGTAGCTTGCACTTATGTCACTACTTATGTCGTGTAGTACAATCACTGGAAAGGGTTCAAGGAACAGGAGAGGCAGGAACTGTGTCCAACTGGAAATATGGACAAGACGACACTGTTGTGGAGCATTTGGCTTTACAGAACTGAGTTGTTCCATGGCACTCACGCTCAAGGATAGGGAATGAGTGCTGCCCTTTTTTATTTACAAACGTAGATGTAGCCTCGTGGTCTCTGAAGAGTAAACAGACTATTACAATAAGATTATCTGGAGTTATTAATAGCTACCTCCATTTATTTTAAAGGATTTAAGACATGTAGGAGTCCTCAGATGCACAAAGGACTTGAAGTTACAAGCTTGCATTTAAAAGAGATCATTGCTTAAAATCCACAGTGTACAGATTGACAACAGCTTAAATATTTGATTTTGCACTAGTTAAAAAAATGCCTGTCCCTAATAGCAATACAAACACTAAAACAGCTACCAACCGCTGAACGTATGAAAAATCATGTATGATAGCATATAAGCAAAAGTTACAGAATTGAAGTTCCTTAGGCATTATACAGTCCCAAATGAAACAAATAGTATTTAATAAATTTAGTTTTCAGGATAACTGATTTTGTAACCTTGCCTAGATTATTTTTAAACAACAAAGCTCGGAAAAAGAATAAAATAGAACTCAAGGCTTAATTTGATCACTTCTCCAAATTCCACTTGACTTTGAGCATGCTAAAAAGGAAAGAACAGAGGTACACATCCTGATACTGTTTCTTTGTAAAACACCAAAATATTTTATATTAATTATTTAGCTAAAGTATTATTTGTCTATTCTGAAACAGGACACCACCACCACCCTTTTTTTATAATGGTGTTTGGCAATTAAAATTACTTTTCCCCAAAGCCCTAATGATTCTTTCTTTCCCCTGTGCAGGCAAAATTTCCATAAGGGAAATAGTTACTCACAAAATTCAAGATGATCTGTGTTATATTCCAGAAACACAGATAAATCTTTTTCATTAAAAGAATTCAACAATTTCTACACCCAGTATATATAGAAGCTGTATCTTACACACCAGCTTTTGTTCATAACTTATGCACAGACTTTGCCTATTGCAATAACTCCCTTCTAGAAACAAATAAAAAAGCCTTGCAATTTCACCACTGTGGAAACATATGCTTGATTTAAATACTATAACCCACACGTGCTTATACCTATAGCAGTCCTAACATAACTTACATCCTTTGGTCTGTTTATTGAATAAATGGAAAGTAAGTAATTTGCATCCTTGCCCTTATAAAGTAGTCCTTTGCAAATACAAGTTCAAATAAGAGAGTATAGAGCTTCAGGTTCAAATAATTTGCATAGGAATAGCAACATCGTATCAGTGTACCTTAGCCATGTTAAAATAACAAAGAAAACCCCATACCTGTGTGGTTGAACAACAATGCCAACAACTAAGCCCTGAAAAAATATAATTCCAGTCTCCTTAAAGAAAAAAAAATTACTAGAGAGATAATAAGCAAGTTAATTGAGCTTTAAGTTATCTTGGTCTATGGAATATATTGTCAATCTTATTCAAGTGTGACGATAGTACCTACTTGTCTCTAAATTATAGCTATGCGTCTGCCATCACTGTCTTCTCTGTTGCCTCTTGATTCACAAACTGAGCTCCTAATTTCTTCTATACACCCCATGCAGTGAGACTATTCTCAGCTTATAGTAGAGACAGGAATTGGAAAATGAGGAGATTCTTTGAAACAGCCCCCTACGAGACATACCAGAAACACTCACAAACTATTTCCATGACCTAACTTGACCAAGTCAAACTTTTTTCCTTCAATCCTATACCACGTGTCAATCACAAAAAACCCAGACAAGTACTCATGCATTAATTCTTTGCAGAAGCAGTATCTTTTAAGTACCAGATCCACACTTAGCTCACAGACTTCTCTAAAGAAACAGAAACTTACATCCGCTAAAGACACAAGACCCTGGGAATGTCCATGAGCAAGGAAGTCAACAGGCAGATAAAGAATACTGTACAGATTTACCTCCATCCCATACCTTCTAACTACTTTAAAAAGAGCATTTGTGTACAACATGCCTTTTAAAAGGTCCTGAAGGTGACTAGCATCTTAACGTCCACTGCCAAATTGTGCTAACAACAGCAAGTCTCTCCCTTCATTAAAGTAAACTAGTATTGCATCAGGTTAAAGAAAAGTAATGAGTTAACACACAAATAAATCAACATTCAAAAAGGATGAAAAATTATGAAATGCTGCAATATTTTAACAAGATCATCAATGCATATATGGTATGTGCCAAAAACAGATTCCAGCTTGTTCTTTTAGATATTCTTTCTAATACTATCCGACATATGCTAGTATGCCCCCCACAATCTTACTGTTTCTAATGAAAATAGATTTCACTTTATGAATATATTTCTGGAATCAGAAAAGTGTAAAACATCAAAGACCTATCATGTCACTAACACGTCTGTCAAAAGATGATGCAGAAATTCTTATTACAGTGCATTGGCCTGTTTAGTTCAGTTATAGTGAGATGAGGCTTTCATCATTTCCCTTTTGGAAGCAGTTTCATCATTTGCTGAAATTCACTCTTAAGATATTTTTGGTCCTAAAATACAACAGTAAGTCGTCTTTTCTTCAATTTTTTTCTTGCTGCTCTCAGGATTTATATTTTATGTTACTGAAAACAATCTCTGTCCTTCCCAGGTGTTTGCACCACTTAATCACTTGCATACGGTTATCCACTGGACTTCTTCAAGCATGTATCTTGGCTACTGTAACTACCTAAGGAAACATTTAGATTGAATCCTGCTAAGTATCTTACTCATTTGGATTATATTTGCCCTTTCAGTAAGAAGGGAAGCCAAATATCCCTTTTATAGCTTTTTAGCACACTATCTCTTTACAAAGAGGTGACAGAGTCAAGAAATCAGATTAATGCAAATCATTTGGTTAAGTATGGCAATATTAAGAATTATATTGCAGCATTTACCTTGAAGAGATTTTTGATAATGAAAACTTGTCTGTTATGGTCCACCATTTTGATAATACTACCTATTGCTGAATCTACTGTTCTGAGCAGCAGTGTTTAAAGGCTGCAAAATTCATTGGAAAAAAAAATTAACAGAAAAGCAGCACATCTACTGGTTCATAGGCTCCACAGCAGACATACTTTAGCATTCCCAGGATTAGCTTTCATATGCAATATCTAGGAAAAAGCTTTGCCAATCTCTTGAGGCTGTCTTTCCTATAACCTCTCTGCACCCTTTTGCAAGGCTGACTTCAATTCTGCCCTTGAAGCGTGGTTCCAATATTGTTGCCAAGATGCACAAAATTCTTTCTTGTCCTGTATTTCTCTTATCACAGAAATTCTGTAGACAATCTTCAGCCAGTACTGCTGGCATGATGTCTTTTGCTTTCCAATTACATTCTTCAGCAACACAATAGAATACAGCCCCACAGATGAGTCACAGCTGTGCTTATTGTGGTACCAACAGCTATCTTATGAGGCTATCATCAGTTGACACAGATACTAATCTAACAGGATATTGGCAATGTGACCTGCAGATATACTGAGCTTTGACTTCTGAAGCAGCAGCAACATACAAAAAAGTGTTAGTGATAAAAAATATTTTTGTGAAACCAGTGTGCATAAAGCCTTTCTATAGACCATTGCCTTGCTGATGCCCTTGAATCTTTCCAGGCTTCCCTAGGCCTTAATGGAGAAGAGTCTTGACCAGAAGAATGAAAAGTGCTACAGTGGAAGTTTTGCGTTCCCTACTTACTATGGTTAGTGCCTAAATGAAAGTCACACTTGGAAGCACTTCAAACTCCCACCATACTACAGCCATGTCATGGATCTTGCTTAATACACTGCTTTCTTGGCAAAAGCATCTTTATGTCACTTACTGAAATGATACTTTCTAATTTAATAGTCTAATTACTCCTAGATGCCAGTAATGTCAGAAATAGAGCTAATCCAAACCCTGACTAATATAAAGAACTAACCCTTAATTTTATCAGGGACATTTAACAGTTCTCACATACAAGCCTCTTTTTTTTTTTTTTTTAAATCATTATCTGCAGATCATCAAGAGAAAAAAACTGGTTCCTCTTTGAGAAAAAAATCTCTTTTTATTACTATAACTACTTTTGTTGGTCTGTAGGCTACTGGTGTAACCCAAGTCATCAGAAGTAATCAGAATAAATCAAAAGGAAATTTACTGATATACAAAGAAAGGAGTTTTGTATACAGTTTTCCACATTTCCCAAAACAAAGCAAAATGAGTATCAAGTCCAGTAAAGAATTCACTGACTTTGGAGATAAGAAAACCTAGTACAACAACAGAAGCAACAGTAGCCCAGACACTGAACGTATTAACAGCTTTTAAGAAGCACTGACAGCTTCCACTCATCCCCTGAGCATAAGACTTTATTATGCTACTTAAAACAATACCACCTTAGAACCGTTCTGTAACAATGGTTATTAGGAAAAGTATCAGCATAGAGCTTAAAGGTGACCACCTTACAGTCCACAGGCAAGAAAACAAAGTCATACTGGCACACATAGGAAACTTTACTGTAGGGAGTCCTTGGCATTCTCCCACATTCAAAAGAATTTGTAACATTTCCAATTAAATATCTCTGCCCTTCATACTTATAACTTATTGTATGCTCCTTGGAGTGTTGAACTACACTTTTTGGGGGACTTTGAAAGCATCTCTCAATGCTTTGGCAAGTACTGCTATAATTTATAACTGGCCTGAGAATCTTTAAAATGTACATTTTTTGGCTGTCCCTGTTCACATTAAGTAACTGCAGTCTATCATGTCTGTTTCATAGCATCTGAGCACCATGGACAAATGAGTAATTAGCCTTAGCAAGAATAGCCAGATTTATGTTAGGAAAAATTTAACTCCTAGAAAGCTCAGCAACTCAAGAGATGGATTTCTCTCTTCATGCAACACTAATCTCAGTTCATATTTCCTATGTAGTTAAGACAAATTGGCAAAAATGGACATGATTTAATTAAAATCTGAAGCCTTCACACCGCTTGTCTCCTAAATGAAATTTCTAACGAAAATGAAAAAGACTGTTTCTAAAAATTGCAAGCACTAGATTTTTATTTTTTTAAATTTAATAAATAACCTATGAATAGAGTCTTCCTTGTAGTAATAGAGGTAGCTAGGAATGAAAAATTTTAGGGTCCTCCACCCCAACACAGAAGACATGCTAGCAGACTATTTATTACTCTATAGCTCTACAAAATCCACCCCATATAAAAGCACTGAATGAAGGGTAACAGTCATTCCATACTTCCCAAAGTAGGTCACCAACATAGTGAAAAGAGGTAGCCCAATATGTGGCATACTGTTTTATCAACATTTTTATGTAACAAATTACCAATATCCCAGCAATGGGTGTTAGTATTTGTCCTGTGAAAATTCAGAAGGTTGAAATGTTTAGTTTCCTGTCTGTCTCCTACCCTGAAGGATACTGAATAAAAATTGGAAGGCTACAATCCTTTTTTTTTCCCCTATGATAATCATTGTTGCATTTCAGATCTGAAGTTAAATTTCTTTTAGCACACAAATATAAGCAGGTGATTTCTGGTTTGTTTTTTTCTTTTAATGCTTATACAGACATAAAATCAAGTACCTTAGGGTATGGTCTTTGAGCAGCATATTTTTTAATTTTCTTCTTTGGTATGGATTCGGTCTTTGACTTTGTAAAACATCAGTTAAAAACTGCACTCCCAGGACTTTTGCAGAATACAACACTGCACATTTACACAGCATCTAAGAAAAAAACCACCTCCCTCTGCCAACACTAGCACTGAGAATTATATCCAGGTTCAAACAATATCTCCTACAGGGAAATTTGTAGGCCATCCAAGTTAAAGTATGAAGTGGAGATAAACAGAACCCCCAGCATAACAAGTCTTTTATCATAAATGACCAGCTACAGTAAGAATACAATATGAAGTCTCCTTTTAATAAAAAGTCTCTTAGCTTTCACAACTTCATGACTGCAGTAAACCATGTTTGTAAGAAAAGGACATTACAAAAAGGTCACTAGGTAGTATCTAAGTACGCACATAAAGATTGTTTCAGAGCGCAACATCAAACCTGTATAGAATTGATGGAAAAATAATGAGACAATTAAGCTAACATATAAAGCCAGCAGCTATGTTATCTCTCACTCATCTTCATATGCATAAACCAAAAGAATGTTGTACTTAAAAAATACCTACTGGTTTCTATTTCCAGAAAGTGTCGAGCAAAAGTTACCAAAGGTCCTTTCATCTGTCCTATCGCTGCTCCAGTTATCTGTGGGCGACAACTGCATCGCTAATTTAGGGCCTTCCTATTAGGCCTTCCATATGCTCTCACATGCTAGCAGATAACACTCTGTGATGTGCCTTTTAATTCCTCCTTTCAGCCACTCTCTCCTTTTTCCTCCTCTTCCTGTGCAAAATTGGTTTTCCCCATTCTTCTCTTCCACTATGCACAGCAGTATCTGTCCTGCTTATACTGTTCCCTCTTGCAAACAGGTTTTTGTTTCCAATCTTCCTCTACCTCAATTTCATTCAGATATCCTATTTTCTCATCTTCCAGAATCCCTCTCTACCAACTAATCTAGCACACCCTGTGCCTATCAATCCCTACTTTCACCTAAAATTATGTGTAACTTCTTTCTCTTCCTGCTTGTCAAAGAAGCAAGACCCTCAAATGAAGTTCAAAATAGACAGGCACATTCAAAATAACTAAAATATTTGATCCTTCACACACCTTTTAATTAAAGTGTAGAATACTTCAAGCACATAGTTTTGTAGCTGCTAACAAGTTTACACAGGCTCAACTGCCTTTTCCTTCCATAAGTTTTCCACTAAGGACTATTAAATACAAATGCAAATCCTCTAGCTCAGGAAGTCCTGAAGCCAAAAGTTACCCAAAGCAAAAAGTATTATGGGGAAGTATTGTTGCTGTCCATCTTGTCCTTACATTTCTCTTTTGCCATCCACTGCTGGCCACTGTGGGAAAAAGCACACTCTACTAGACATAGGTTTGGCCTGATCAAATAAATACATGCAATCTTACATTATTTTAAGTTTTGTTTCCAGAGAAAATGCCAATTAAGCAATGGTGTTCTCCATCTGTCCGCCTGCCAGTACTTCATGTCCCAATAAATTTTGGAATCAGTGAATTAATTTCGACAAAGTTTTCAGAGATTATTTTATTCTTACCGGTTTTGTGAAAATTTGGCTGCTGGGTACAAGAGAGACCCTAACGTCCTTTGGTACAGATAGAAAGCACACAGTTGTTTGTCAGCAGCAGGCTGCCCAACCAGCATGCTTACACACAGCTCCAACTAGCAATTGCTATTTTTGCCATCCCTTGCCAGAGAACGGCAGCACAAGGAGGAGGAGCAGGAAGGAGCACTGAAGTTGCTCCATTATCACATTGGGGGTAGAAACCATGAAAAAGGAGACAAATAGAAAAAGAGAAAAAAAAAATCAACTTCAATCATTACTCCTCATAAACAATTCATTTCCAGGTCAATCCTAGTGGTTGCCTGTTAAACTCTATTAATACATGAGAAGACAGGAGTATTATAATAACCAATACTGAGAGAAATTGAAGTTACACCAACTACGTCCTGCCCTCCAAGTTCAAGAGCTGAGCTTGAGGGAGGAGACAGCATAAGCGTGCCCTCTGCAGGCAATGCGAAGTGGAAGTCTCTTCACCTGTGAATGTTAGGGCCCATGTACACCCCAAGTATGACTGGACATGGAAGCTACCTCTCCAAGATAAGATAAAAAGCAAGTAGCATTAAACAGACTGAAACAACCTCCTACGAAGGCGATTTCTTCCTAAAAATCAGTCATTGTCAAGACAGAGCAACTTGAACAGTAATATTTTTAAACACAGCTTCCTTAAGAGCTTATATATGTGCAACAAACTTCCAGCTTGGAGCTGGTCTGAAGAGCCAAAAATATGAAAGACTGAACTTATTTTTTTTTAATGGGGCCAGAGGGGAATAACTGTGGCCGAACAATCTGTACTTTGATGGTTTCCTTTGGTACCATTACTGGAAGGGGATAAAAGCTACATTAATACTTTAAAATATCTATATCCATTTCTAGCAGCTCAACTAAAGATCTATTTTGGAGTTCCCAAGACATTATTAGAACTAAATGCAAACGAAGAAAACAAAGTAACTTGCTTTTTTCAGCTAGCCTCCTTCCAAAACATAAACAAAATAAAAATCAGTGAGAATGGCAATTCTGTTGCCACAGAAAGTGACAGACTTTCAACAGGATCGTGATTCAAAGTGTGTAAAATAAGAAGATTCCCTAGCCTAAGTCTGAATCGCCATTAACAATAAAGCAAAAGTATTTTAACTAAAAAAAAAGAAAAAGTCTTCCCTCTCTTTTTGATACTGTTGTGTATTATAAAGTAGAAAGCCAATGGAGTAAACTGTTCTTTATTTAATGATGATGCTGTACTTTATATGCAAAAGCACACTTCTGCTTTTTGCAGGCCAATAACAAACAGGGAAAACATGCATTATTGATCAGTTGTCGTCTTTTGAATTAAAAATAAGTGTTGAAATTGTCCACACCGTTACTATGAATTTGAAGCTTTTTCAAATCATTCTAAAAGCAAATCTAGCTTCTAGAACAGAAGAGAAAAAACCAAGATTTTTATTAGAATTAAATTTCTGTAGTAAAAAATAAAAAAACCAAGACCATAAAACCAAAACCAACTGCCAGATATAGATGGACAGCAAGTGACTTAGTTCCTGGTGGTAAATGAGGGTTTTAATGACATATAGGTAGCCAAGAAGCAGAAGTTATATAGATGAAAAAATTTGCAGAGAGCTCAGGCATTAGCTCCCAGCCTCCCAAAGCTGTAAAATATCAAGTCGTATTTCTCAGTAAAAGATTTTCCAGCTCTCTTTTTTTAGACTAAATTTCTCTTTCACAGGAATTTCCTGCTGTCAAATTATACAGACCCTGGACCACCTTCTTGGTTTCAGTAAAACTCCCATTCAGTAAGCACTTCACTCTTTCTACATGCTGCATATGGAGCCTGCACATCTAATTAAAGACACTTAGCTTAGTCACTTGATAATATGACACCCAGAAGTGTTAAACTGCTTGACCTTAATCGCTAGTAAGGGCTCTTGATTCCGGGGCCAGTTACCTCGCTAAACACGGCTGGAGTTCTGACTGAGCTAGCACATGCTTTCCTTTTTGCTTTCCCTTCTCCCTTTCACTCTCCTCTATGTACCCCTGCTAAAATCATTGCTCTCTCTGTGGTCACCCTTTCGTATCTTAAAATTCTTTTCTCTTCCCTCACAACCCACCTCTGAGAACGTCTCCCCACTGCAACCCCATAGAGTCCCCCATTTGTAAACTACTTCTGTACTACATTCAAGCTTTCTTCCTCCTACCTGGAGCTTCCCTCCTGCCTTGAAAAATACCTTTTAGGCTTTTCTCACTCCTATGCCCACAAATGAAGGCCTTTTTTAGTATCTTGCCTATTATTCTCTATCCACTGAGAAATGAACACATTTTAACAAATCAAGAATGCATGAAAAATTCATTCATGTATTTGTACAAGTCTTTTATGACACAATTATGAATCCTTGATTCGCCATATTTTAGAAACTGTCCAATTAATAGCAGAAACCCTAATTTGTAAAAAGCAAATTGACCTACTGTACTGTTCAAGATGGCATCTTTATTTAGAATGAGTTTAGAGAGAAATCCAGAAGGATGTTTAAAAAAATAGACAATATACCATTGGGAGATGTTTTATTCATACAGATATTGAGAGACAAGGATTGAAAACATTGAAGGTGACTTAATTATAATCTTGAAATTAATGAAACAATTATGTCTATTTCTCTGGGCAATGTATGAACTTTTAGCATAGGCTGGGTCAGTACCAGGCTACAGATTTTGGGGAAAGAATTGGAAGTAACAGGATTTCAGATCTATTCCACTTTTTTCCTGGATTTATCTGATTTGTTCATTTGTTTAAAACAAAACTATAAAATAGTAGAAAAAATACATTATTTTAATATGAATTCCCTACAGTTCTAGAACAGGCTATGTTCTTTGACCTTTTGGCAACAGTACAGAAATTCAACAGAACATATAACTGTGGAAGGGCATTTTCCACATGAAAGTGAGGACTTCAAAATGAGGGGCAACCTTTTACCCACCCCAGAGCAGGTATGTAGAGAGAGGGGAGGAAGCACAAACTGCTCCATTTTGTGCCTTCCTGTGAAACACAGCTGTGATAGTACAAAAACAAACAGAACATAAAGCAATTATGACCTGGCATAGGAAGAAATATTTAACGTATAGGAATGGCCAGAGTTGAACCAGTTCAGAGGCCTACTAATACATGTGGTCAAAGGCTGCTACCCAGCAATACCTGGGTAAATAAAAGACATGAAAGAAAATTCTAAGAGCTCTTCTTAATACATTTGGAAACATTTGGTTAAAACTCTTAGAGTTGCAATTGCTCTGAAAGCTACAACAAATCTGGCAAAAATACTTTTTGCTTTTTTAATTACAAACAAGGCTTTAATGAGATGATATAGTTCAACTGGAGCTAGTATGTTCTTCCTATCATGTCTAGATACAAAAAGCAGTGTCAAATGATTGATTGGAACACATTAAAAATTATATATATAATGCTGTTGTTACTTTTTGTTTCCTTTGTTCATTTTCTATTTATTTGCTGCTGAATGCTAAGCTGATGAAAATGAACTACTGACTTAAATTAAGTCAAAGACAAAGTTTTTAGTAGTCACAGTATGTCCAAAACCACAGAGCCCACAGCTTTTTAGCCCATTGAACATAGCACAGCTGTTCCTTGTAACAGGCAACAGGCTGCACATTAAGTTAACACACATCTTAGGTTTTGTCCAGCCTTTCTTGGACTGCCTGAAGAAAAATTGGTTTTGCCTGTTAAACTACAGCAATTGTCTGATGACCACTGCCTTATTTTTTGTAGGCTTTGTATGACTGTGGTGTTACATCTATTGTTATATACATATATATATTTCTGTAACTATTAGATATTAATAAAAAATAATTATTCTGTGCAGAATGAACTATCTATGACCCTAGTATAATGCAATGTAAAGGAGTTCAGACATAGGGTAATAGCAGAGTCCCTGAAAGTGCAGGCAAAAGATGATAACGGATGTCAGCCTAAGCAAGCACTAGTCAATTATTGGTCAAATTCAAGTAACCTTAGGAACAGGGTAAATGTAGTTTTAGGAATAAAGTGAACAAAGATCAACTATTCAGTATGGATAAAACACATAATCAATTCAGATATGACACAGATTTGCAGACCAATGACACAAGAACGCGGCATAAAACATACTTAAGCATATAAACAGCAGTCACTCAAAACTGACTCCCAAAGACCCAGGAGCGAGAAGCCACCAACATCATATTGCTCCTGGTAAGGAGCAGAAAGCAGCCCCCACTATCAACATCCTCCTTCACACGAAGGACTGGGACACTGAAAATTCTTACAACTAAGGTTACATAGTCATATTGTTGGGGTGCTGGTGCAGACAATTTTTATTTCCCATATTGTTCACACCCCTGCAGAGGTTAACAGCCTCTTCAGCAAAACCACATATGATTACTCTGCTTCAGTTCATGTGCAAGGAAAGAAAGAGAAAGAAAAAAGGAAAAAAACAATCAAGCACCCATTTAAAATTTCAACATTTAACATGATCCAGACATGAAATGGAGAAATTTTATTTGTTTTCTTCACAAAGAACTCGAAAAGTAAATATTTACAGCATTGTTTTAGAGCAAAGAATGTAAGAAATCATTTGTTTACAGACTTATGCTGTATATTGGACATTTGGGATTTTTTAATTATAGTTTTGGCCTAAGCTAACTGACCTAGAACAACCAATTAATTATTCCATGCCTTAGTTTGCCCACAATAAATGAAACATACTCTCACCTGAAGAGCCCTGGGAAGTGACTTTGATTTTTTTTTTTTTTAATAGAAGTGTAAATTCATATTGCAGGTTTACAAATTGCAATGCATTTCAAAAACCTGGAATTTAAATAAGTCTTCTTTGATTGTCCAGGGAGAATTCTGGAGACTTCCTGTTCTCAAAACTAGATTTTTAAGTTTAAAGAATATCACTTCAGCAACTACTCCCATTATAAAGTGAAGTGTCTTGTGTTTTTATCATTTGTAAACAAGTAATTTCATTATTAAAGGAAAAAAAATCACTTTTATGCTGCTTGAGGCATGTGATAACACCGTAGATGAGTTTTGCCTTTCTTTTATTCATGTTAAAATTTACAACTGATCAAGATACAGCTTAACATTTTCAAAAATCATGGTATCATATATGAAACAACTTCAGCAATTCTCAAGATGATTCTTCACTTATTACTTTGTGGGGGGAAACAAACAAAAACCACAACACACCAGCTGGACAAAAATCTCTTCAGCTTTTACTCTGACCCAGATGTAATTTATTTTTAAATGGAGTGGAAAAAAACCCCTTGCAATTGTTGGAATTACGTAAGTATTAAAAACATAAGTAAATAAAATGTTTCAGCTATTAAAACTGTGTCTCAGATGTGTTCTCCAAATTAATATGCCTCAAAAGTATGTTGGAAATAGCAACACACACCCAGCATAGTGAACAGAAATGCTTTTTAAACAAAGATGTAATGATGCGCAAATAATACGTAAGGTCAGTGCAATATTTTGTATTGAATCACTTCCATGAGAAGATGATGTTCAGATTGTTTTGGGTGCCCTGGTCCTCACAGCAAATCTGTTCTTTTGTAACCAGTGCAGGAAAAACAAGTAGGGAAAGTCCACCTTGCTAAGAGGAAAGAAAAGGTGCAAAATAAAGGGAATTAGTGGTCATTCTCTTAGGGCACAGCTAAAAAAAATTCTCATCTGCCTTGCAAACATTGTACTTTATGGCAATTAAATTATCTCACCTATCCTTTAAAAGAACATAGAAGGACACGTTGCACCACACACATTGCATTTACCACAGAATACTATGGGCCTGGCAGTTACTGTGGGGCAGCAAATGCACAGTAAATCATTACCTTTACTGAAATATGTACTACAAAGGTACTGGCTAGTGCACTTTGTGTTCATAGGTTTCTGACTTACACATAGAAGACACTTGGTATCAATCATGCTGTACCTGAAGAACAACTTACAAGGAAACTAGTCCTGCTACTTAAAATACTTCCTCCCAGTCTGGCAAGATTTGCCCCACATATCTAGGTTAGGTACACTAGTTACCTCTGTTAAACAGTTAAATAGCAAGTACACTATTCATGCAGTACAAATATGACTTTGTGTTTACTAATCCCGTGTCCTACTTCATTTCCTTCATTCACCCACCATATCAGTAGAAAACATGCAGGTCATAACAGTTAAAAAAATTGAATTTATACATGTCTATTTTTAAAAACCTGTTCTTTTTAAAAGGTATTATCATCTCATCACCTTCACCCCATCCGCTAAGATGATCTGCAAATTCTGTCGCTTCCTGAATGCTCACATACAAACATGCTGAACAAAATCTCTGACGGTGTTTCAAAAACCTGTGAATGGGTGATACCACACTGTTAAGAAGGCTGCTGGTAAAGGCACAGCTGTACAGGGATGACTGGCAGGAAAATGAGGCCTTTAGAATTGGGGAGAAAAGTTTTGTCTGTTTTGGCATGTAATAATTTTCACTAAAAATATTTTTTAAAAGCAATGTTATCTTTCATATTTAATGATGTTCCTCACAAACTCAGAACAGTGGAACATAGCAGTGGGGGTCTGGATTTTTCAGATGAACTAGTTGAAGTTTATGCCATTTTAACTGAGTTTTGGAGCAAAGTTTTATTGGAGAGCTAGTTACAGTGAGCTGAGAATGCCTCCAGTTTAAAAGTTACTTAATCCTTCACAGTAGAACTATGGGTGCTGACTTTTTTACCCTCTTTCTAAAGTGCAAGCTGTTAAACATGCTAATTGTCTGAATTCACAAAATTCTTCCTTCAAAGATAAATAAAACTGTTTTGAAAGGCAGTCTTTGAATTCTATCTTGATTCTAAAGCAGCCTATAAAGCAGGAGAAAATGGGATCCATAAATGTCAACACCACCTGTAGTCTGTCTGAAAATGCGCCTGCTTTCTGACAACAGCATTGATAAGCCACAGGCACACTAGAACATACATCCCTTACTTTATCTGTTAGATAAAAGTTGGAGGTAGTGGTTATGAGGAAACTTTCTATTCCTATTTGTTTCAACAGAAATCTGCAAATACAAGTATAAGCATCAAACAACGCTAAATAAAATTCAGTAGATTAGCATTTTTCCCTAAGAAGCCAGGAAAGTTATGAGAAACCTTCTTAGGTTTGGTGACAATCTCTGTAAAATAGGGCAAAAACATGCAACATTAAAGGCAAATTGTCTTCTGAGTGCATTGTGACCAGAAGAAAAAGCTTTATTGTATGACACAGTATATGAGAAGTAGACATCCTGACATAGCAAAACCCAATCTTCTGTCTTCTACTTACAGAAAGGACATGACAGAGGCAACCTTTAGGCAGGCAGAACACCTTAACAGAGGTTATGAAATAAATGCATTTAGATAATATTCTACAAGAAACTACTGGATATAAAAGTTACGGTTATTCCAATTATGAAGAATGAAATTTTGGAATTGTAATAAGCACAGCTAAAAAGAACAAAGGAGGAATGGCTATAGCTAGCAAAGTTTTTTGTGTGCTAGAGATTTCCAGGGGGAATTTTTAATAATGGATGTCATTTTTCTACAGGAGTTTCTGTCAATAAGTCATGATAAAATGAAACGGTGGCGTAAACCCAAGCAGAAAATAAACAAACAAACAAAAATGCCTGTAAAAGTTGTAAAAATTTTTGTGGTAATTTTTGCAATGAAAGGTGATCATAACAATAGAAAGGGATCAAAATGTGATGTTCTAATGACCCTTTTTCTATTATTTTTTTCTTATTTTGATTGGCAAGTTATCTGTAGGCAGAGGAAAAGAAACAGAGGAACGAGAAAGGAAACTTGAAGTCAAGCAGCATCCGCCTCCCATGAAATATTCATTACTACTTGAACAGGACAATTTCAATGTTGTTTTGCATGAAAATCTTTTGAGGGGAAGAAAAAAGGAAAAGAAAACACACAGATCACAGAAGTTACCATGCAAAAAGCGAGGTCAATGACCCATCTAGATCAATATCTTACTAATAATGGACAGAGTTTTTGAATATACAAACCATATTGTAGCAGATTATTACAGTGATTACAAACACACCTGGACATATCGCAGAGAACATACAAAGTGTTTTACCATCAGGAACCACTCTCACAATCTCAAACTGGGGAATCATTGAAACGTTGTGTTTCCCGTTCTCCCACCCCTCCTCTACAAAAGTTAACATATCTCAACCATGTAATGTCTGGATCATTCATACAGGTCTTTTCTTCAGACCCTATGAATTCCTCTCTGGTTGCAAGAGTTGAGTGAATAAAGATCTAACATACAATTTAATACTTCCTCACACCAGTTCAAGATCATTTCCCATAGTATGTTAAATATACTGTCCAATTCGGCTTCATATAAAATCAAGCCAAAGGGCTTCAAAACCACTTCAGACAGATTATTGCAAAGCCTAATACATTTTATTGGTTCTAAGTAAAAGGCTTTCTTTCATTAGCTTAATTTAATTCCCTTAGTGAGTTGCTATTCTTTTGAATCTACCAAAATATTCCAATTACACCATAGTAGTTATAAAAGAGCCTTTGAATACTTGTTGATATATTTCCTTTCAGTTAGCCAGCCTTTTAAAAATCGAGGCCAAACTCTCTATTACTGTAAATCAACATAGAAAAATTGAAATTAATTACCGCAAACATGAATCTGGCATATTGCAAGAATCCAGGTGGAGTTAGGATTAAAAAGATGGACAACACAGAACACACAAGCATTATGTCTCACCTGTTCATTTTGCCAAAGATGACAATGGATAGAAATCCAGTTCTATTTGAAAAAGTTAACAACACTTCTTATTCTGCAAAAATAACTTGGGGAATATTTGCAAATTTATTTTGGTTGTCCACATTTTTATTTGGACTTTTTTTTTTTTCCTTTTTCCATACAACTAAAGAGGTGGCTGCCTAAGTTTCAGTCAAATACTGGAAGGTTAACTGTTCCTGAACGTTAGACAGGGCTTTCTTAACCTGCTTTCACTAATATCGTAGATAAAATAAATTCACATGAAGAGGTTATTTTTATCAGTTCTCATTTTCTCTTTCAATTAGTAGAAATGTCTGCACTTCGCATGCACCAATTGAGCTACTTTATTCTTTTTACCTAATAAAAGAATTGTAAGACTCTCTGGAGCCTTGAGACATGCACAAAATCAGACATTACTCTGACATGAGTGAAATTCTCTTCATTTGTTAGTTTTGGGGTTTTTTTTCCCTCTTAAATGCTTCTGTGATTTTTTTTTATTCATCTCATCACATATACCCATTAACAGTATTGATTTAACCACAAATTAAACCAAACTCTTAAATAGCTACTGAACAAGCAGAGCAGAGACAATAGGAGTAACGACTTACCCCTTCCCACACTGCCCTACTTATTATTCCCCAATACATGCTGAAAATCTTATCTTTTGTAGGCACAGTTGAAAAAGTCAGCCTGTATCCTTTGCTTTGAGACTATTATGAAGGACATAAAACAGTGGCAGCTAAAATGGGAATCCTTGATTTTTATATACAAAAAGAGGACATTTGCCAGAAATGTTATATATTCTGACTCCAGCTTCATAGACCCCTATTTCAACCAATAATCTAGAACTGAAGCTGTGTTAATACAGTACAACTTGCATCCTATTTTAAAAATTACTCCATCAAGTTCTACAAAATGCCAGAATCCTACTGGGATTGATAGATTTTTCTGAAGTTTTCCATATAATTCTATTGTGGAATCCATGAATGAAATTGGACAAGATCGGTCACAAAAAAAAAACCCAAAACATGTCAGTTATTCCATGGAACTGGTTTCTTTCCCTTCTGACTTGGATTTTGCATAATATCAATCTCTTCCCTTCTTCTGACATCCCCTATTAGCTGAAAGTCAGATAAAGAGCAAAAGGAGGAAATAACTTCTCAATGTCATCTTCCCTAGCTGAAAGGTCTTGCCAGGACATAGATGAGCAAGGATCACCTTCCTCAGCATGAAGAAAAGACAGATGCCTAACATTGAGGTTTTTCTATGTAGACAGAGTCTGGCTCAGAACCGAGACTGTGACATTGATTCAGCTGCCAGTGGCTCAGAATGGGGGCTCCAATTCTCATCTCAGAATCGCCTGTATAGTTTTTGGATTGCATTACGATTTTCCATGGTTTTGACATTGAAATGTGTTCATATTAGCAAGATCACATAATTGAGTTTATTAATTCTTCGATCAAATAGTTGACTGTCTTGCACTTAAATATTTTATAAAGACTTGAGAGAAAGCTTATTTTGAAGCTTAATTCTTGTGGTACAATGTCAGTTTCAGAAAGTTGACTTATTCTTAATGCAGAAAGTTCTTTCAAAAAGAATGCTGCAGCCTAAGAAAATCTGTAACTAATGAAGAAATCCTTAAATATATTTGGTCAAACTAAGAACTACCTTTGGTGGCAAACTCTCATAGACAATGCAAAATAGATATGAGTGAGGAGCACTCCTGAAGTGCCAGAAGAGATTGACAGCACAGCCAACTCTTTTTTTTTTTAAATTGTAAGAGACAAACAAGAAAGATTACCTTCAGTAGTTAAAAGCATTTTTCCCACTGAGTCATATATTTATAGGAAACTTAGGATAGAAACCAGGCCTCTCAAAATTGTAGATAAGAATATCTCATGAGAATTAACATATTTCCAGCTTCCATCTGTGAGGTCATTAAAGCTCCAATCTGTTCAAAACCAGAAAGTCAGGCCCAAGTGGAAGTGTCTTAATCTGATTTTTCATACATCTTAGAGATAGTTAACCAGATTTCTAATTTAACAGCAGTTTGCGTCAGCTATAAATTCTACATTCTATAATTGTCAGACGACTTACTAGCATAATGAACCAACATTCGGGTTTCAAATGTTTGCTGCTGTAAGTTATTCAAAAAGCGGATATTTGCTCAAGTCCAGTTCTGTTTAGAAAAAAATTAAATTGCGCAAGGTCCGCAAAAGGCAGAGATAAAATTCCAAGGCATGATACAGAATACCAGCCTGGGTCCAGGGAGCAGAACATTCACGTTAACATAGTGTCAGGCTTAGTCTGGTAAACTCCTCCATCTTGCTGACACTGCCCTGCTTCTTCCACTTCCAGAGCCTGGAGGCACAGGGTTCTTCGCACTTACTTGTCACTGCGTGGTGCAAATGGGCTTTGAGTTGCTTTTAGCTTACCCAGTTAAAGAGGACAAAGTCTGCTTGTTTAAGAGAAGATTTGGGCTAATTTTTGTGTGTCAAAGCTGTTTCCCTCCCCCCACTCCCTCCCAAAGCTTCAATCTCCTCCTCTATGACTTTTTGGAAAAAATAAACTTAACTGGATTTCTTATAGAAATGTCAAAGGAAAGGTCAAACTGCTCCCGTCTCATTCATCAGAATTATTTTCTTCCTCTTTTCATACTTTTCCTTTCTGTAGTACAAAATAAAGTAGCAGATGATTTGAAATAGCACTAAATGACAAATACAGGAGGTTTTTTTCAACCAAAGAAATCTGCAGTTAGATCATGTACAAAACCCCCTAACAGTTGACACTAGAATTTTTTTCCTTATATATCTGATTTCTGACATTCAAGAATGTGACTTTCAAAATTAATTTCCTTTTAAGTCTGATTTTTTCTGTTCCTTCTTGTTTAACAGCTATGAAGTATCTCATAAACACCCACTGTACATCAAAGTAGAGAACTACCATAACATAGACCTTACTTGATTTTTCTCCATTTGTTCTACTTCAAGTTCTCATGGCACCTGATGCATCTGCTTCAAGCTGATATTTAAACAAAATTCTTTCAAGTTAATAAAATTTTCCCATGTTTGTTTGTTTATTTTAAACCAGCACCTGTTATCTCTCAAACTCTGGCTGTTTGCTGTACCTTCTGTGATGTCACAGCAGCTGACCAGAGTTGAATTTGGCATATCTAAACTTTTAAAGCAATACTCACCATGCCTCATTACACTTAATTGCACTTAATGTGTGTGGGGGAAGAGTTGTAGCATTTAGGGGGAAGGGCATCTTTTCTGTTGTTACTAGTTTTAGGTAGGGGTTTGGGTTTGTTTGGTTTTTTTTTTGTTTTTTTACATGCTGAATCAAGATGACATAAACCAGGCCTATGATGAATTATAGCAGCTTATTGTCATGTAACTGGACAAATAATCATTGAAAGAGTCGTTCTCTACATGAAAAGCAGATGAATATCTCTGCAAGCATAAACAAGGAAGGCATTTAAGGTGTAAGTACCTTTAACTGCCCACTTTCTGTTACTTTTTAGGAGAATTTAACTATTTCCAGTTTCCATCTGGAATGGAATTCCAATTGCAATACTAGAGGCAAACGAGAGAAATGAAAATATAAGCAGCCAAATCCAGCTTTTGATTTTCCTAAGTTGTCAAGAATTCAGATCCAACCTTATGATTTAATGACATAGGCTATGTCTAAAATATATTACAGCCAAAGGATTATAAAAATGAACTGACCTAGTTTCAAGTACCTTTAAATATTAGGATATCAAAGGGAGTTTATCGTCTAAGTTCCCATGTGTGCATAATGGGGGGCGGTGTGCATTTTAAATTTTTTTATTCTTCTATCAAGGAAATGTTTCACCTGTAAGCTGTACGAAAGAAGCAGGTACATGATTTTAGAACTGTTGTCTGAACATATACTCTGCCACTACCTAGCTCAGGAGATATACACTTCTCCCCTAAAATCAGCCATTCAGATATTATGGTGTCATTTTTACCCAAGCTTTGTTGACAGGAATCCTAGCAGTCATACCTACAGGAGCAGTAACCGGCATATGCTTTTTACTTGTTACCAAAAAGAACAAATGACAACAAACCTCTTAATTTATACACCTAAACCCCCTGAGTATCTTTCATTGTAAATATACAGCATTCTCCATTATCTTTGCTTCTTTTGAAGTGTAGTAAATCCACCACATAACTGTTTTATTTATAGGAGCTGGATAAAAGTGAAAAACTGGGAAGTACAACAAAGAAAATACAGCTATATTAAAAACAAAAGTTACTAGCCCTTAACATACAACATTTGGCCTTGAGAGGAATGACAGTAAACACTAAGTCCTAACACATTCCTATCTTCTTTACTTTCTCTTTGACGCTTCACCCTTTACCTTGAAGGCTTTCCACCACTGCTTTCAAAGCTCAGTAATTGTATAACAAGGGCATGTCTGTGAGAAGGCAGAACTTAAGAACTCCTTCCTTTTCCCAAAGAGTGGTGAAAACAGCAGTGAAATGCCATGACTGTTTATGGTCTCTGGAAACAAAGTCAGGTTTCTTTTCCAGAGGAAAAAGAGAAGGGAATCTTCTACTGGGATTTATTGTGTCTTGGAAAAGCAAAGATGCAGCCTTAAGAGAAGTCAAATTCCAGACTCAATATTCCACTCATGAAAAGCTGATACAACTACTAATTCTCTAAATTGCTACAAAACTAGAATGTCCATGGCCCTGAGGAGTGCGTACAAAGCACACAGTGAGCCTAATCCTCAAGAGATGACCTATTGTGCTTACCTATACATAAATCTTGCCTATATCCAGTGCCACCATGGCAACAAACCTAGCTCTTTGCAGATTATTTCCAAGGAATTAGAGACAAAAGGGGAGGAAAAGGCTTCCCATCAGCAATTATAAAAACCAACTTCATTTTAGTTCTTGACAGCAACAGAGGCAAACTGGCTCTAGATTAAACCTATGCAGCAGAAGGCTGTCACTATCACAAACAGAAGACTACAGTATCATTTCAGTAACCCACGACAGTATGGTGTCCTCTTTCCACTCCATTCTAAAAGAAGGCTGCGATAAGGCAGAAAAGCAGCACAGCATTGTGATGGGGCTAAGCACCACGAAAACTAGTTTTACCAGAGAATAAATGAGGAAGAAATTTATTGAGGTCCAGATTCTTCTACTCCCATCAACATTACATTTATTACCTGCATTGCGGTAATGCCAATGGGTATCAGTAAGACTAAGACCATGTTGTAGTAGCCACTGTTAAATATTTATGGGCACTACCCAAGGATTAAGACACTCTTGAAAAATTAAAATAACTTACCTACTCCCAGGTACAATCTTTGAAAGCTGAATTATCAGCATAAAAGCACTTTGAGCTACTTGAATAACATACAGAGAAGTGAAAAGTACCATAACCTAGATGAAAGATGCATTGCTTGTCAGTACCACTGGCTTTTTTTTTTTTTTATTTAATCCCTACAACTTTTCCTACCTCTGTCTAGGAAATAGAAGAGAAAGGTGCATGTTAAGGGGCTAAGAGACTCTCCATCTTGCCTTCCCACTCATAATCTTAAGATGACTGTCAAAAGATTTTTAATTTCCTGTGTAACAGAAATCAGGTTAATCTTCAGTGATGGGTGTTAACAAAATCCTATAAGCAGAGCTAAGTTCTATGCGCTGAAACTTAAAACCATTGACACCCATCATTAGTAATTATTCCTATGCCCAAATAAACCTTTTTATATGACAATCACTACATATGTTAACTATAATTCTGAAGTGCATGTGTTACTACTGAATTAAGTGTTAAGTATTTACAACTTGTTCTGGACAGGTAGTGAGCCTTTTGGTTTTAGAAATGTCTGGGGTTTTCCAGAATCTAAATCTGAAAGTAATATGCAAGAAATCTTGAAGCGAAAGCCACTCATACCAAAATCCCTAAAGATTATTAGTATGAAGATAGCCGATCAGATCTGACGAAGGCTTTGTGTCTCTCTCTACCTAGACAACATTCTCTTGAATTTATTTTCACTTGTATAGACTAAAGCAGCACCACAGAGTTGACCAAAGCTTCCAAACCTACTATTTGCAACCATTAAGAGAGCCAGATTTCAAAGCTGGGAGCTAAAAGCTTATGTAGTATTAAGTATTTGCTAATAGGTGTATTATCCAGCCTGTACGTTATCTGCTCACGATACTCCAGTACCTGAAAACATTCACCCTTGAGCTGTTTGCTGATTTAATTTTCTGTCTGAACATATACAATGAAGTCTTTCCTTTGCCCTGATGTCTCATTTGTTGCTTCGGATGCACATAGTAAGTTTTCTGTGAACAGTCCCCAAAGCCAAAAATTAACTGTACAACCTAGTCAGGAAAGAGTACTTGGTAACTAAACACAAGAAAATAATGCACCAAGTATAGATAACCACAGAACTGTTAGAACTGTTCTTCTCTCTCTAATGGCCAGTATTTCAAATATTCCTCTCTTACATTACAGAACAAAGTTTTGCACAACCCTGAATAGAAGGGTATCAGGGACCACAAAGTCAATTTCTAACTCATCATTTTAATAGTCTCATTATTACAGTAGGTTTGGCACATGGATTCAAAAGGTGTGTCTGTATCACCATTCTAGGAGTTTCAAAAAAATCTCACATTTGTAGCCTCTTTCTGTACACTGGTTGGCATTGCAGGGTGATCTAAGAGTGCCTGAGCTGAATTCCTCTCAGACATACCTAATCCAAAAGATCAACTCCAAAATCATATTTAATGCTATCAAACCACTAACAATTCACAAACTGGAACCTGGGAGTGTGAAGAGCATGGACATCAGGTTCTCAGCACCATCATTTTTGACATTATAAGTCTTATGTTGTGCTACATTAATTTGAAAGCCAGCTTTAATGTTCATTGAAGGACAAAAATGTGATGTCCATTTTTGAAATACATAAATGTTTCTGTGCTGTCATTCATAATGACACAATGCTGAGCAATGTTTGGGCCTTTGTGCAAGTTCTCAAGTAAACTGCTTTCAGTTACAGAAGAGATGACTTTCCCACAAAGTCAACATTCAATCAGAGCAGAAACACATCTGCTTTAATAGTGCATGCCTTTGTTTGGCCAAGACACACACATTAGGAGCGCTTCTATTCCAGGGCTAGCTTTTCCTGCTGCCTTGTTGTGGTACCTGCTACCTTTCTACAGTGTTTATTTCCCTCTAAACTACAAAAGTCTGAAGTATCAGCAGCAGGAGTAGCTAAAACAGTGGGGAACAGAGGTCAACCACTCTGGTGAGCAGGAACGTTAGGGAAGCTGACAAAAACTTGCACAAAATACTTTTCTATTTTCTGCACCTCAACAAAGAAAAAAACCCAGTCATATAAGTACATATCTAGTATACTCTGATTTTTAATCCACTATTTCTACATTCACCAGTGTAGGTACCGTTATATCATTTTGTACCACTACTGACTTTTCTCCGTACATACTGCCTTTGTTAAAATTGCTTGTGTGATAGTGTAGCTTCTGGTGTTGAAACTAGGTCCACAGTACAACCTAGCTGGCTTAATCTGTCATCATACGTGTTCGAACCAACAACATCAAACAAATCCCAAAAGGCAATTGCTTCAGCATGGAAGTCCTGGTAACTGATATACCCTGTAATCCTGTACAACCATTTCTGCTGTGGCACTCTGATAAATCATACAGTGCTACGCTGCAATGTTGAAGCACCGTAATGGCAGCAGGAAGGAGTTTAGTCATGTAGATTATTAAGAGAATAGATTATGTCTAGAATCTTCCATCTCTTTTGTGGGAAGACTTCAAGCTCACATAGGTTTTTTTGGTTCAGTTTTTGAGGTTTAATGTTTTGGTAGTAGCCTTTCTATTCCACTCCTCTGCAAAACAAGTTAAAAGAGAGCGGGGAAAATTATTTATTAGACTGCTGGGGGGAGGTTGATTTTCTCTCAGAGTATTTATCAAATTCTTTTAAGTCTCTGTGGTTCAACATATTTAGCTACATCAAAGCCAAAGCATACACTTTTGAGTTCTTCATTTACTGCTAAAATCCACATTCTTGGATGCCAAAATGTTTGCTACACTTTCTCCAAGCTTAGCAGTTAGTGGCCTTCTACCTGTATCAGCACCAAAACTATTTCAGAAGATTGCACTCTGCAAGAATATTTACTTAAAATATTTACTAAGAGAAGAACACGTTCATTATTTACACTAGGAAGCATAAACTAAGGCTAAACATTTACAGGAAAGCTCTTTTCATTCCTTCTACTTCTGCAGCCATATTCTCAGTCATACATCAGCTCTCAAAACTTGAATTTATAACAGGAAATAAAATTGGTGTCATCTGCCATCACAGGAAGACACCAGGGTTCACATTGTGCTTTGAAGACAATGGAAATTTTCCCTTCCAGGTGTTGAGGTTTCCTCACACCATGCTTCTAAACTAGCAAGTAGCACCCCAGATGCCCATGTCTCTACTCTTAGTGCATCTCAAACATCTGAGATATATCACCAGTTGTCAAGCTGAGAGACACCTAACAGCAGTAAAATATTGCTCACCATGCTGACTGTATAACACAGACCTGCCATAAATTTTTCCACTTCTTTTGATCACTCATTAGTATTTCAGCTGGTTAGAGAAAGCATGTGTGAGTGTTGCTGGATGCACCTTATTTCTTAGGGTTGCTTTACTCAGGGTTGATAGACACATTTCCAAAAGACTTCATGACAACTTGTTCCCCGTGCATGAAGGAAATAAAACAATAGATGAAGCAGAACATAGTAATTTCAAACAGAAAGGCTTTCACCTTGAACGCAGATACTTATTATGATTCCTCCCACTCATATCTAGAATCAGTATCTTACCAGGTATCCAAAAGGATTACACCACTATAATGACTTTCATTCAAGACTACTGAAAGGTTTTCTGCACCACCCAGAACTACAAAAATCAAGAATTACTTCACATTACACACCATCTTGTTGAAAAAATGAGATAGCAAAAAGCCAACTTTCAGAGGCTACATAAAAGCAGAATAAGCAGAAAGCAACCTTCCCAACTTCCTGTTTCCACAAATTCCCCAAAGTCCAAGTTATAAATTACTATGTCTAGCAATAAAAGCACAAAAAAGCTCAAATGTGTGTATCAAGCTGTCAGACACCTCACATTTGGCCAAATTAACAGTCAGCATTTTTAAGCCACTGTTAAATTGTAAGGTTTGTCCTCTTGCTAAGTATTGGTCCCTCTGTGCTGACTAGTTACTATCATCAGAAATCTCTTTCCTTTTTCAAATACATGCTGATTACACACAAACTTGATATTGAGGAAGCTGAACAAGTAGCTTGCTGCACTAATTTGTATGCAGCTGTCATATTTACAGCTCTACCTCACAGTTTCTGAAGAGTCAGAATACTTTCTACATACTACCCTAGAAAAATAATTCAACAGACTTCAATCCTTTTTATAAATTAGACTTCAACGGGCAAATTTCACTGCAAATCTATTATAACAATTTGCTTTTCTGTAGAAAATAGATTCAGCTCAAGCAATAGCTGTTCAATAGCATTTTCCTAGTAATAAGTGCACAGATTTGTCAGTTTGCATATCCAGAAAGGTCTTCATAGGCTATTAATATATTTCCTACTCTATGTATGGGTTTTATGCTACTTCAGTATATTATGGTCCATCAAAACTCTCACCAAAAAAGAAAAAAACCACACAAACCTCTCCCCCCACATCCCCAAAAACCATGTGCTTCATTCATCTAATCAAGAGCCACCACCACCACCCCTCACCCCCCCACCCCCCAAAAACACCCCACAACATTGACAAATGGAGGAAGTTTTCAGTCCTTAAATAGTCAGTCACCACTCATTATGAAGTGGGTGGACAGAAGTTCCTCTAAAAATAACACTGCTTACAGAACAGGTAGCAGGATTAATCCCCAGTCATCAAGTACAATAAAAGCCTTGAGTGTTCTTTCTATGAGCAAGAGGACAAATCAGTCTTTTCTTACCCAGAAACATGCCAACAATCCAATGTGATGTAGTCACAAAGACAAAAGAAATTTTTGCAAAGAAAAAGTTATTGTTTCAACATTTAATGTATAAAAGAAAAATATGTCTAAACCAATATGTTTTACATCATGTAAGAATGAAAATTGCTCTTGTGGAGTCCAATGGAAAAGCCATAAACCTGTATGAAATCACAGTTTACTAAAGATGCAAATTAAGAATTAAACTAGAAAGCAAGAGTTCTAGTCCATTAAGAGTAGCTATAGATGGTTAGTGACAACTAAACATCTTTGCTGGATGCTTTGTTTGGGACTGTCAAAGACAATCTGGGGGAAAATAAAGTAAAATCAAGTTAGTCATAATTTTCATTCAGAATACATTAATCAAAATTTATGCTACAACATAGAAGACCTACATACCTTTTTCTTATATTTTTGTGGTTGCTGTACAACTTCGGTCTGCTTGTTAAAAGAAAATAGTTAGAATAACTTAAGGGCATTAAAATCCTTGGGTCTCCTTTTACAAAAAAACTTCTTATCTATCATGAGAATTCCACTCACATTCTCCTAATGTGCCTGAAACTAGTTTTTTTTTACTCGGTTCTTATTCCAGAGGTCTTTCAACTTGTTCTGGCAATTTGCAAGTGCTGCCAATCCCTAGCAACAACCCATGTGTTGTAAAATTGTGTATTTCTTCTATCAGCAAGTTAGATTACAGAAATTTAGTACCATTTAGAGAATGTGTTTAACACTTTTCAAAGGTACACACTAACAACAATATAACTATGATTTATTTTTTTTTTTAGGTTTTAGCTGGTTAGAAAAAGTACATGAAGCATTATATAATTTGAAAGAGGCCATTCCTCTGTGACTGTATTCAAGAGTAGAAATAAAGAAACTAGCAAAGTATTATGCTAACTATACTTAGTACCAAGTATTATACTAATTACTATGCAGTTTCCTGAAAAAAAAAAATTCCTAGTGAATTAAAGTACAGAAGGGTGAAGTAATATGATCAACAGCTCTAAATACAAGAAATACAAATTAACAATTATCTAACCATTTTTTAAAGTAAGAAGCTGTTAAAAAACAGTTCCCAAGAGTTTCAGTTAAAAAAATTTCTATGATTTCAAAATTAGATCTATGTTGATTAGTGGTTGCACAAAACTCCGACAGCCTTTGGCTCTGCACATTTTGCTGTAATGTATAATAGAACAAATTGTGTAGCACCCTGTTAAGAGCCAATGGTGGTAGAAACTATATTAAAAAATAGATTAAGAAAGAGATTACTGTATAAGGGTTAAACATAAGAAGGGAAAAAAGAATGAAAATTAGAAAAACAAATTTGAAAAGCTTCTCAAGGAATATGATTTTGTCCCAAAGGCCTACTTACATAACAAAGGGCAGGCTTTGGGTTGAAAGGGGGAGGATTTGTTTTAGGGGTTGTCTTTGGTTAGCTGGGTTTTGTTCTTCCTGACCACAGAGGTAACCACAAATCAATGCAATGGGAGAACTAAAAATAACTAGAAATAACGATACCAATTCCCTTAAGTTGCAAGGCATTTTTCTTTGTAAACATCTCAAGTGGAATAGATATTTGCAACAAGAGATTAGTAAGAGCCATGCAAAACTATCAATTTTCTCTTCACCAGGTCCAACTTATTCCAGGTGGGTAAACTTCAGGGACTCCTCTCACTCTCACTACCTGATCAAAACTGTATGGTACACAGTTACTATGTGGGGTGGGATGAATCCAACCATGTTGAGAACAAAGGCTGTGGCATGTGGCTAAACAATGCAGCCTATTTACCTGACTGTCTCCCACCCCCAACATGCACTGTATGCGTAGAGCTAGTGGAAGAGTCACTGCTAATCTGTGGGGTCCTAAAACCTGAATTTTAAAGGCCCTTTGCCATGGGGACATAAATAAATAAAATGCACCAACAGGTAAGTTTCCCCCTCCTACCGCCTTCTCAAACCTCTGCTTCATGAACTTCCAGAGATAGTTTTTGCTATTACCGCACAGTAACAGAGACAGAAGGAAAGGATGATTTCAGCTTTATAAAGCCAGCATTGATTTGACGTGAAAGAGAACAGCGAATCAGTAGTTCCAAACAGACTATAGCTGCATAAGTTATTATTTAAAGGTGCAAAGCTTTCCCATTTATAGTACTTAGCTTGCTTTCAATTACTTAGAAGACTGGTAATCTACACTGTGCATGGCAAGGGTTAAAATACATTCTGGAGATACTAAATAGATACTTTAAGTCCAGATGTTAAGAACAATGGACATGCAAGTCAAAACTCACATTCACGAGTGAGAACTACTCAGTGATACGGAGATCAGAACAAACCGTAAATGCTAAACACAGACAAAGGTGTAATGGTTCTAATGTATCAATTAAAGACTGTGGCAATTACTCCAGGTAGTCTATTTTCAGAAATACCATCTCAAAAGAAATGAAAGTCCCTTAATCGCTACAACAGCAATAGCACATTTAGTTCTGAAAAAAGTGTTGGCCATCACTGAATAAACTTTTGTGCACAACAAAAACTTGAATTTAGCAGAACTTAATGGAAAACACCTAAATGAAAGCATGTGTAACCCATCAAGAATAGCACATTTAAGGTGAACAAGCTAAGCATATACCAAAGTGTGACAGTGTTGTTAATTACTAAAAAAAGCAAATTAATTAGAAAACAGTAATTTCACACATTCTGAGGTTCCTGTTACAGAAGTTTTTAACTAACAGTTCTTAAGTGTAAGAAGCCATCAGAAATATTACCGATACAGTAATATCAGCCAGTTGTATGATTGGTTACAAAACTTATGTTTGGGAAACATACACAGACGTGTCCCCCAAAAAAATCTCCTGAGGTATAACTAAAGAAAATACATAAAAGGGATGCAATAAGAATTCTCTTGTAAATCATGTGCAATCCTGTCTTAAGTTCCTGCTGCCAGGCCATACAATCATGTGGTTCAAAAGCTGTGTCTTCTAGAGTCACTGTGTATTTCTATGCATTTCAAAATATGCTGCATTGAGAGGAGACAGCCCTTGAAGTAAGAACCAGCAGAGTCCTGTTGGAAGCCGTAACGATCAAACTTACACTGCCAAGCTCTGACTGTAATGTAATTATAATAATCCCTCAAATATGGGATTGCTTGTTATATAAACAGTAACAGAAAGCATAGACCAGAGGCTGGAGACCCCTTCATGGAGCTCAAAGCTCAACACCCACTGCCAAAGGAAGAATAGCTCTCACTTAAACTTACAAGCTGTAACTACCTGTAAAAGCCTTCGAAAGTTCTCTACTCTGATTTTTTCCCAATCCTAACCTTCGCTCTATAACCTCTGACTGGACAGAGGATGGAGGATAGCTCCATGGAGCTCAGAGAATGAGGACATGCATGCGCAAAGGGATAGCAGCCCTCATCCTAACTTCTAGAGAACCACAGCCTATGAAGTCCCCAAAGGTCCCCATCCCTAGCTTCCAATATAGAACTGCAGCCCACTCTTACATTGTGTAGAACCAAATTATTAAGAAGTACAGAAGTGAAAAGAGGGCAAGTGGCACCTCTCCATCTTTAAAAAGTGAATGTTTTTCTTTTCAAGACCCTCTTCCTCTAATTTAACACTCAGATCTTTGAGATAGCTGCCTACTTAACAGACACATTCAGCTGAATTTAAAGAAATACATATTCTTTTTAAAATAATTATTAGTTCCTCTTTCTAGTTGACATTTTTTCTTTATCTGGAACTATATTGGTTTTTAGCCTTCTGAAATTAGTCAGCTAATATTTGGCAAGAATAAGTGAAAAATCTTTAACTAGTGCAACAGATTTTAGCAATTTTGCTACTTTTATAGAAATAGACATTGATTTTTCATGAAAGCAAGTACTGCTGAAGAGGAATATTAAAACAGTTCAAGTAGTACAGAAAAAATATACAACATTAGAGGAAAATGAAGGTTATACTATACTTGATCAAAACTGTGCAGAAGCTTAGATACACAGGATGCAATAACTTCAATTTAAAATGAAATGCCTAAAACAAGGCAAACACGTCATAATAGTCTAAAGGTCTTCTGAAGAAGAAGAGATATACTGAAAGAAAGCCTTTTGCCTATCTCTATAGATATTAAGAGACCTTTCTCTTACCAAGAGGTGCTGAACATATAATTAAACACTAAACAATGCTATGGACATCATTACATTCTGAACTGTTTCATAGAGAAAAACCATCTCTTTCAGAGGTTTAACTGTAAACTTAGATTTTGTACAAGAGCTCAATATCTATGTCAATCAAAAAGACTGACTTGTAAGATCCTCACATTTATCAGTCTAAATGAAATAGATCGTGCTCCTATTCAAAGCACTTAGTATGGCTTGCCCACATGATATACCACAATTCTATCTTTGTAAATAAAGGCATGTTAAACCTGTTACATTATCTATAAGAATCTCAATAGCAAGAAATCTCTTATCTCCTTCACATGGCCATTTAGACAAATTACAAAGAATCAAATCCAGCAAAAAGCTTAGTAAAAAAAGGAGCAATCAACTCTCTCAAAACTTATCTTTAAAATTTAATGGGCTCTGTTTAAAGTCATTTAAGTCAGAGCCACAGTTTGCCATGAAGAAGATTAAAGGATTGGAGCATGTGTCTTATGAGGAGAGGCTGCGAGGGCTGGGACAGTTCAGTTTTGAGAGGTCAAGTCTCAGGGGGGATCTTATCAGTATATATGAATACCTAGTGTGGGGATGTAAAAAAGTTTGAGCCTGGCTCTTCTCAGTGGTATCCAGTCAGAGGACAAGAGGCAATAAGCAAAGACTGAAATATAAGAAATTCAATTTATACTTAAGAAAAAAAAAAACCAACAAAAAACCCACCTATCAAAATCCAACACCACCACAAAAACATGCCACCACTTTTTTTTTTTTTTTTTTAAGTGAGGCTGGAACAGATTGTGGAGTCTCTGTCTTTGTAGGTATAAAAACCTGACTGAACAATGTCCTGAGCAACCTGTTTCAGTTGACCCTGCTTTGAGCAGGGGTCAGCGTAGATGGTCTTCAGAGTTCCGTTCCCACATCGGCAATTCTGTGAAATCCCTGCCCATGAACTATCAACAGGTTGATGTCACTGAGGAGCTGCTGCCTGAATTCCTCAATTTGTTGAACTTGATTAAAAATTAATGCAGAGTTTCCAGGCTCTTTCAGAAAAACAAAATAGTTTGTTGGGTTAACATTCCCAGTTAATCTAATGTGGCATCTCAGTCTGAGCTACAGCCTTGATTTTTGTCCAAGAAATGATGTCAGAATCAAGGAGTCATAAGATGTATTATGTTTTTTAGCTGCTAATTTATACTTATTCTTGAAATTAGATGTTAGCCCTTTTCACTTTCAGATTTTTAAAGTTATGTATTTTTTTAAACAGATACAAATGAGTAATCTAATTTGTAAGAACAGGAATACAAGGTCAAACCAAAGATCCATCTAGCTCAATACTCTGTCTCCCAGCAGCAGCCAACAGCAGATGACTAAGCTTGTAAGAACATGACATGTATACAGGGATAGAGAGTACATAGTGTTCTGTGGGAATGTTCTTCTACAATCCAAAGATTCATGGGTCAAGAATTTCTTGAAAAGAAGTAATTTCTTTGCATACAATAAGTCTTAATAATTTGAATTTTACACCTACTGTCCAATTGCTTTGGATTCCACACATTTTAGTCTCTACATACAATGCATTGGATCAACAACATCCACAGCTTAACTTTATGCTGTATGAAGAAGTGTTTTCTTTAATCATACCAAGCCAAGCACTTGCTGAGTTTTATACCCCTTAATTCTCATACTCAGAGACAACTACCTCCTGTTCTCTTTTTCCATGTCATTCAGATTTCCCCTGTTATGTCTTTTTCAGCCTTAAAACTCCTAGCATAACTGAGTTATTCTTAAAAACTAAAGTTCCGTTCTGCTGATTATCCTTTAGCATTCTTCTCTAGATCTTCTTTAGTTCTACTACATTGCAAGACAAAAAAAAAATCAAACCAACAGACAATATGAGATGTGCCTGTGCAGTATGGATTTACAGAGATACATAACAATCTTCTTTATTTTCCAGTCTCTATTAATCTCCTAATAGATCTTAGTGTTCTGTCTGCCTTTCTGGATTTTTTAACCACTGCTCTCAATAATTTCAATAAGCCATGAGAAGTGCCAAAATCTTGTTTCAGAATCTATCATTTTATTTGTAAAGCTAGGGCTGTCCAGGATACATGGAATGAATATGGTGGAAACGGTGATGTTTTACTTAGCCACATAATTTAGCATCATTGTGTACTTTGCAGGTCCATTTGCCAGCATTTCACAGTAAATACATTCATCATACTTTTTCTTACTGGAAGAGTAATTCTGTACTGAATGAAATACAAGGCTAACAAAAGCCATTACTCTTTACTCATGGTCTTACATCTGGGTGAAAATGGTTCCCAAGCCAATATAGCTAATACTAACATTTGCACATAATTTGAGAGGCAAACTGAAGTCAGTATGAGTTACTACCACGGGCTGTACTACAGCTTCTCCTTTATGGTATCAAATAGTTCCCTGTAATCCATGGCCCAATTCCATAAAGCACATTGACTTTTTGACTGATGGCTAGTTAATTAATCTTGAAAAAAATCATTAATAAAATATTGAAAATAACCTATAAGTCTTCTAAATTCAATAGTTTGCAGTTTGGGGCAAGCACATTTTTTATAAGATTGTAAAGTCAGGAACTTTATGACAAATATGCAGAACAGGAGCATCCAGTACATATAAAGATGTATGCACCAAAAATTTGTTGGTCTTATATGGATCTATATATATATATATTTTTTAAATCATAGAAATTATGTTTTCTACTAGAAAAATCAGCTCAGTTCAAAATCGCAATAAAGTATTTGGACTGTCTAGTCAAACTCGTTCTTTCAGAGTATTCTAGTATGCAAATTTTCTCATTTTTATTTCAAAATCTACACTCCATGCCTACTAGTAGGATATTACTATTCACATTTCTTTACCATTTTACTTTTCTAGAGCAAGGCCTGCACCCTATCACCATCCCTGCTGGGTTTGTTTTGCTCTTAAATGATTTCACCTCTATATCATACACTTCCTTTTTTTCCTAAAAAAACTTTCAAACATTTAAACCACTTGGCCAGAGTAGCTCAAGCCCTCATTACTGTCCCACAAGTCTTCATCAAAAGTGTACATTTTTGAGCCAAATTATCCCAAACTTTATATCCATTCCTTGTCATAAACATACCCAAGGGATGATACTCACTCAGAATTAACCAAAGGCAATTCAGACTGGCATTAATTCCAGTCCTGAGGACTTGCAGATCCCAAAAATAAGTCTTAAAAAATATTTTCATTTTTGAAAACCTGTTTTAACATCAACCTTAACATAACTGACACTCATCCCTACAGCTATCAGTCTATATTTCTTAGGCCTACAGAATTGCATGACCTGACAGTCAATCCAACTCTTCAGACCTACCCTGCAAAACACTGACCTTCCTCCCAACTCTAGGTTTAAACACATAGCAAGAACGCTACATTTGCTTCCAGCAGTCCCAGCCAACTTCTTAACCTTTGCTCTGTCAAAAAGAAAAGAAAAAAAAAGACAAACTGTGCTACCATGACCACAGACCTGATGACACTCTTAATAAAAGGTCCACAAAGTAAACTGAAAACTGGTATTAAGAACAGTTGCCTTTGTGGTTTGTTTGGGGTAAACAGAGATCATTAGCCTAAAGTCAGAGCTTGGGATAAGATTTTACTGCTGGAACCAGGAAACACATTAAGCTCTACAGCCAGCTTTAACCTTGACAGATTATCTATGACAGGTTTAATTGTAGGGAATAACATGAACTATATTTTAAATATAGCATTAAACTGCACACTAATACTTAACATATAAAATATATGATACAACATATCAAACCCAACAGACACTGGTGCCAAATTTGATTGGCATCAGTTTAATCCCCTGCTTTTTAGACAAAAAAAGATAATCAAATGCAAATGCTTTATTTTATTTTTATCCCATAAACAATCATTTTATAGTATCTATTAAGCATTGAAAGTGAATAAAATCACAACTCTGGAATTCCCAGAAATATGCAGAACACATTTAGGCAGCTCCCGAGTAGAAACAATCCTGTATTACTAAGCAGTTCACATTTTTATGTATTCCTTAGTGAATTTTCTGTACAGGCTTCTGTTATCAGAGTGGCAATTCCTGTCTTTTGTTTTGTCTCTAACAACCTGCCAGGATAACTAAACCCACAACTCAGCATGTCTCAGTGACTACAGAATCTTCTGGACAGACATCAGAAGACTGGCATGGCAGCAACTCATGCCTCTTTAACGAAGAGAAGAAAATCTCCGGCACCAGATGTCCAGTTAATCCACCCTCAAAGGCAAACACATCCACCCTAAAAAAAAAAATAATCAAACAACAACAAACACACCACCACCACCCACCCACCACCCCCCTGAAAGAAAAAAATCAAAAAAAAACAGGACTGCTGAACAGACACACCTATTCTGTTTGACCTGACCAACTGCCAAGCACAAATCCTCAAGAAAACAAGCAAAAAGAAACAAAGTATTTCAATATTACAGCCTTCATTTCAACCCTTAGCCCTCACAGTAGGAACCCACAGCTCCTTACAAAAATGTCCATGCTGCAACATGATTCTATTGTAAATCTGTATTGTTATTTCACCACATTCACAAGCATCCCTCCCAATATAAGTTACATGCAGTCCAAACAGACCACCTGCATAAATGACAAAGTTTAACCTATGAATCAATTTAGACATTGGAACGTCCCTTTAGCAGTGTCAAGGAAGCATAAATGTCTATTTGTTGACATGCAGAAATCTCAAATCCTCTCATCTGCTCAGAGCTAGTCTACACCTAGGCACAAGAAAATTCTTAAACCATGGCTTCTTCCTATGAGAGGCTCATTTTGTCAAATATTCTTAGAAAATAAGAATATGGCTGAACAAGTGGAATTTTGTATAGATAATCAGTGCAAGAAGAAAAAAAAATAAAACATTTGGGAACTGTCTAGCATGTGTCTTTGTCTGTCTACCAGCCCATTTGAAGATATTCACCCAGGAAAGAGAATATCTATTTTCACTTCCTCTGTCCAACTCATTTAAGCACTTGTTTTGACTCATTTCTTTCATGCTTAGGTCATTCTCCAAGAATAAGTCCACTGGATTTTCAAGTCTTCCTTGAACAATCTCCTTGAAATTGTTTTGTTCTGTATAATTACCCATACTCTTCAGTTAAGAGGTTGCCCTGCTGACCCACCAAGCTTGTCCTTGGCACTTTACAGTGTCTACTTTAGGTAGCTCCCACTCAGGCTATTAGCTTCTACAAATTCCACATCTAGACTGCAACACTTAGTAAATATTTTATGGCAATAGTGTTTCTTAATTCAAGACTATGTACTCTTCTAGCACTAACTAGTAGCACTACAACTAGGAATCAGACAGCTTTGTCAGTTCACTGCATAAAAACAAGCACAAAGCAACTCACCTTTCCCTGTCTGAAAGAGAAACCTGCAGCTGAATTGCTAGGAGCAAGCCCTTCATTCAGTGCAAAAAGATACTGAAGATATGCAGCATTAAGTAGGTACATTACAAGATGGAGAGATTTTAAAGCCGGGAAAACTCAGCCTTGTTATAGAGTCTGAATTAGATATTGTGAGATTGAACAGAACACCAAGGAACCTTTTTTGTGCATTTGGATTTTTAAATTTTTTATTATTATTATTTTTTAAAAAAAGGACAGAAACACTAAAGCCGCTAAGAAGTTTCAGTAGTTGGATATTGACCAAAGCTCTCACCCATGGTAATGAGAAAGTCTGTAAGGTTATCTTATCCCTCTATATACTACTGCCCAAAGTAATCTGAAAAAGACTTAATGTATGTGCTCACTAAAAGTTATGGAAGAACACATACTGGTGGAAATTGAAAGTTTATACGGGATAATCTTCTGTTTGACATTCAGTCCAGGACCTACTGTCAAAAAGAAAGCATAAATAAAGTGATTTTAAGCTCCTTTTGCATCTTAATTCTGGGATCCAAACATCCCACTACAAACTACAGTATTTAAACAACTATACGTCTATACAATGCTGTTACGGCTCACAGATTCTTTCTGAAGATAGGTATATTAGCTTGAATGGAACAGTAAATGAACAGCTTCTGGACCAAGGCTAGGTGTCTTTATGTAGTACTATTTCTAGGACATGCAGAGCATTGCAAGCTACTGCAGGAACTGGAGTGTTAGAACCAGGGCAGGTAACAGGTCTCCTCAATAAGCTCCTAATGACTTTCTTTGTAATGCATATGAAGAAGTTCTAGTGTCCTCGAAGACATAATGGATGTTTTCCTCAAGAGAGGAAAAAAGGATTGCAGATTTTGCACTTTGAAAGTAAGATGTAATTCTTTTTTCCAAACTAGTATCATGTGGCAGGAGATATTTAGTAAAAAGTTTTCAAAGCCAACAAATACCTTATTTCAGTATTTCCAGTAAAGCATCATTATTTCTACTGTTCTCCAGGGTAAGCCTCACTTAAACTTTGCCCATTTAATATAATAGTCAGAAGAATAATCAGAAATCAGATAGATTTTCATCTATATGAATTGCTCAACAGTGTTAAACTAACAGCAAAAAGTTTGAGTGCTTTGATGGCAAAATGCCATATTCCTGAACCGACAAGTCCTAAAGGCTCTATTAAGTGATAACTGATTTTTCAGTGTTCTGAACTTCTTTTAAAAGTCTTTCGTCCATTATTTCACAAACTCTAGTAAAAACCAGAAAAGTATATTTGAAATAGTTGCAGTCAGATTGTCTACATATACAATACATTCCCATGTTCTTCTCAATGACAACAGGACAGAAAGGAAAATACTGTAATATGAAGCAAATCTTTACTCTCAACATCATGAAAATTTGAGAAGAGTAGAAAAGCAATTCTGATTTCAACAACTATATACTAACTGCACCTAAAATAAAAGGTGAAATATAAACTAAAGTTCTACTACAGCAATACATACCCACTAAAGTTCCATGGTCAGCATTTATGATGCAGGCACTAATATTTTTTAAAATCTTTTAGTGCATAGTCATAAAAAAGAAATAGTATTTGCTTTCTTTCAATCTTGAAGAGGTCTTTTTGAAGATCAAATGATATATAGTTAGTTAATTTTGATAATAGGCTCTATTTAATTTTTTGCCAATTTAAACAACACATTTTCCAAAAGAAAAAGAATTTATAGATTTTTTTTATATATAGACAATTATAAGATAAGCAACAATAAAAAAATGCTTTCCTTATAAAAAGATGGAAGATATTAAATGTTCGTGGTTTCTTGGAGGATGGAGGGGCATATGGTTTTAAATATGGCCTTAATTTGAGTGAGATATCAGGGGAATCTTTGTGTTTAAGACCAACTCTTTTAATGCAGCTATTAGACATTTTATTTGTTGAACGCTTGTCAGAAATTCCTACTGGTTTCCATTTGAAATAATGGAAGCTTCAACTGCATCCTTATATAAAGATTATTTTGAAACTCTAAGTAGAATAAAGACAACCTTGATTCAGCACTTAAACCACCAAATGATCATATTGGTAGATTTAACCTTTCCCATAAGATGAATCTTCCAGCTACAAAATAAAAAAAATTAACAAAATTATTTGATAGTCATTTACTCAATCATATTGTACAATAGCTTAAGATTGCTTCTATGTTGTCAAAGTGGAAAAAAGTCTTTAGGAGTGCACACCTGTATGCACTATAACATTAAGGAATTAATGTCATTTGATTCAAGGATACACAACCAAACATATGAACTACTTTCATACAAAAATATTACAAACTAGTTGAGGATGACACACAGTTCATATTGCGTAACCACTATGTACGTGACTGGTATGTTTCACAGGTAAAAGAAAAAATCCAACCAAAAGTTGTTACACATACAATACACAGAAAGGAAAACTATTGCTCCTGCAGCCATGAAAAATTTAAATCACCTGTACATAAAAACATTATTACTTTCTAAGAGATGATAACACTTTACAAATATTTTTTAACACAATCTAAGTGCCAATTATATTTATGCCCACTTGTTTGTGGTCTCAGGGAAGAGATCTAGCTGAAAGCTAGTACAGCCAAAAATACTTTGTCTGCTACCCCCGTGTGGGGCAGTTCTTAGGAAGGGGTGAGAATGTGCAGTTGTGGGTAGGGAAGAAAGGTGGGACCACAGCATCCCATATCTCTCTCAGCTTTACTGATCATGGAAGGGCACCATAAATAGTAGGTATGAAAATTCTCATAATATACTGCAAAAACCCTTGTAAATCTGAAAGTGATTTTTAGTTCCCTGCTAATGTCAGACATTTAACAATCAAGGTCGAAGGTGTTAATCAAGATGTTTTCAAAATATTAGTAAACAGAGTTCAATCTTTCTCCAAAAAGAGATAATAAAAAAAGAAATACACCTTTGCCAACATGGAAAAATAACCACAGAAAGATATGGGGTGGAGGGTCTGGCAATAGCTGTAAGAATATTCTTATACTGATAATGTTGTAACTCAGAAAAGATGCTTTTGTTTTGGGTTGTTGGGTTTTTTTTAGCATAAAAAACAACTCAAGAACATACAGTGACCAAAAACCCTTTTAAAAAACATTAGCACCTGGCATGTATTCATTAATAAGTAAAACCACTACTGAATGCATAGTTTTATACTAGCATTGCACATTTTCAAGAGTAAAAAAAAAAACCTAAGCAGAATTTCATTTCCACTCAAAAAGAAAAAGTCTGCAACTATGAATGTTAAAGGAGGCAAAATTCTTCCCATAGAATAGTGTTACAGTCTCAGCTAACATAAAAGCATCAACAGATGAGTTGCACCACTAACAGAAATTAAGGGTCCAATCGAGCATCTTCGAAAACAAAAAAATAAATTCATAGTAAAGAGGTCTTGCTGAAGCCAGTCTCAAGCAGAGAATCATAGTGCTTTATAAGCATTTTTTGCATTTCAGTATTATATAAATCAGGTGCATTTAATAAATATTTCCATGAGTGTGTTCTCATACTATCACCTAGAGTCAAATTTTTCATATGCAAGGATTGTTAACAGAAATCTTCATCTACAGACTATACTGTAACAAACTGCTTACAGAGGAAAGTCCAGTGAGTTCACTGGTGATAAAAATAATGGAGAAATATGCCCTGTTTCTCATTTTAATCTTGATTCATTTTGAAGAGTTCCTAAATCTCTACACATTTGCAAAAAAAGATAAAATTACTATAAATCACAGTGGAAGATTAGTTTTGCTTTCTGATGCCAAAGCCTGTTGACTTTGGCAATATATACCATATCTGCATATGCTGAACACCGTTTCAGTCATCTTTTACCATCAAATACTGTAGAGTAATGGCATCCAAAGAGTTATTTTATGATGGAATCCACAGGAACTACGTCAACTCATTTTTTTGACGAAGCAAATCTAGTAGTGTGTATTTAATATCAATAGATTAGACCGAGACTACCACTCACATTCTGGGCCAGTTCTTAATTTGTTCTCTGCTGGAATCTTCATCTAAAGCTATTTGTCTGATATAACTGGATGCCTTTCAAATTTCTTCTTGCATCTTTTTAAACATATGATGTTTGCCTGCATGCTTGTTCAGTAAGCATAATGACCGTGTAGCTGGCTCTTGTATACTTTAGTCTGATTTTGCTTTCCAAAACAATTTGCAGCTTTTGTCTCTATTAAAAGTTTTTGGGAAATGAAGACTCCACTACACAAGATGAACTATCATTAATTTTGTTCTCTTTTGCATTTAGTTATTGTAATTTTTATTATCTTCAAAAAAACAGAAGATACAACTTCACAACACATCCCCATTCTGAAATGTCTTTTTTTTTCCTTCAGCAATGCTACTTTCTGTTAACAAGTAAAGTGTAAATGAGATGAGCACATAAACAATTGCAAAAAGTTGCTGCTGTCCTCAAGTTATTTAAAAACTTTATAAAAGGCAATAAAGGTCCTGACAAAGAAAAAGTATGCAAATCTGATAAATTCCTTTGCAGTAAGTGAGAAAACTATCATATATATTTGCACAAAGAACTTGCCTGTAGCTACTTATTTCCATTGTTAATTACAAAACTTACTGTGAAAAACAAGGAATGCTATCTGGCTCATAAAGATGCTTAGCAATTGTTAAATATTTAGCAAAAAACTCATTTTAAAATATGTATTTCTATTATAGCTGTGTTATTTTTCTGCATTATATTTACTGTGCAGAATCTTCTCCACAAGGTATCAGACCATATAGATCAGTTATCATTTTGCTTTGATATGTATATATGACAGAAGCCCAAGTTACTTTATGAAAAAAACATTAGACCCTTTCAGTGCCAGGGGAAAGTGATAGCAACCAATTAAAAAAAAGAGATTCAAGGAAGATGACATCTATTCAAAGAAAGCAAATTCTAGAAGAAAGTCAGCAGCTGATTCAAACCCATTCACAGGTATTTTATTTTTGGTTTCTATAAACATATAATCTCAACGCACCTCAACACAAAGATAAAGCCACACAACCAGGTATTTGTCATGAGCTCATTTTTAACGTAGTCATTAATGCTTGGATAAAACCTCAGCGAAGCTTGAGGCCTCTGCAAGCAGATCATATGATCTGGTATAAGAACAGAATGATTATGAACTGCAGGATTTTAGCTACATGCTCTTCAGCCACTTCTATGAACCTGCACTGAAAAGTTTCAGTGTTTATGAACAAGTAAACTGCATTATAAAATTCAACAGCCAGCCCACCATTGTTAAGTAAAGGAGTAACATTCATATTCCCTCTCTGAAATTATGGTAGGTCAGCAACATAAAACAGAGTGAAGGCCGCTGAAAAATATTAACTAACTCACAGTTCTAAGTAGATTTATCTAAAAGAGCTAAAACATATTTATCCTCAGCTGTCCACAATCTCTCTCTTCAATATTAGTGCTACTCCATCAGGGACAACCGAGGAACAAGGAACGTAAACTGTAACAACTCAGTTGTTAACCTATCATATAATTATGAACTGAAGTTGGCAGTAGTTTACATTAACATCTATAAACTGTGTCCAGTTCAGCTGTTCCTGCTGGCTACAGTAGCACCTGAAATTACCAGTTTCTTCTCTCAGGTTGATTAACATCCAGGTTCTGGACTTTTTCTTTTTTTGGTTGTCCAACAGGTTATCCCATAGTTTAATCAAAGTGTAAAGCGTGCATAAGTAGTATTTCATTCCTGTGTCTTTTTGACATTAGTATTTGTCTACCAGCATTATTTTGTTGAAACAGGAATAAGTAAAATATTTGCCAAGATTCAATATTCTTTAAGTCATGCAAGAATACGATACTAGGGAGGATTCAAAATTACTTTTTGATTTGTTAGGATACAAAAATGTTAGTGAATCCTGTGATGTTTTTGCAAACATCTTTCAAATATTGGAGGCTGGACTTCTATAAAAAGTCAATTCATTACTTAGATATATAGATTTTGCTAGTCTTAATTTGTCCATGAACTGAAAAAAACCATTTATCACACTTCCATCCCCATCTTTACTATTGCAGTCTGTACCCTCTAACAGCAATCCCCAATAAAGGAACAGGTGGGATTGTGATTAGACTTGAAAAGCAGCACCTGTGAATAATGAATATCTGCTGCTACAAAGAGTCCACAATTTCAATTTAAACTCAGCAATTTGGAGATAAATGCTTTTTTTGTTTTGCATTGGAATCAAACTAGCAACAAAGGAATACAGCCCCTCTACGGCAGTTCCTGGACTTCCACCAAATCTTTATAATCATGCTGACAATTTTTAATCATTCCCCTCATTCCACTGTCCTGTATGACCATCACTCATCTTCTATTTCTACCCCAGAGAAAAACCTAACCCCCCTCAATTATTCAACTCTAAGCTATGTCACTCAATATTAGAAAAAAATATTACAGAATCTCTCAACACTCTCCATAGTTAATATCCCAGTAGCAGCAGCAAAATTTCAAGACTTTAGAATATAATCAAAAAAGGTAAAAGTTATCTTGCAGCAATTCAGAAAAATATTAATTCTTTACAATTTGACTGATTTAACTGAGCTCAAGCCACAGTGTCTAAATAACTGAAACCTTCTTTTCATTAACTATTACTTATTAAATAGATTTTTGTTGTAGGATCTTTTCCTCATCCAAAAAGGCTCCTATTTTAGAACTGTGTTCAGACAACTATTCATTCATCTGGTTCTTTAAAGCAGTCCACTTATTTCTTGAGGAAGACACTTAACAGGAGAGTAGACTTTTTGAGACTAAAAGCTGCAGCTTTTCACTTCAATTCGTATTATTACCTGCTCTAGCAATTTCATGAAGTCATTAGGATGGATGATAGACACTGTCCTACTTTCATATTATTCTTTTATTTTACACCTTGCAATGAAGTTCTGGATTCATGCATTTTAGCTAATACTTCCTTCACACAGGTGTAAGACGCAACAAAGTACACCTCAGTTAGCACTCTACCAAATAAAATCTATTTCTTTCCAAAACAGCTCTTTAGAGAAGTTTTGAATAAGGAAACAAACATTGCAGCATCTCTCAAATGCCAAGAGACAGTACAAACTGAGGAAGAAAATGCAGAACCAGAGACCACACAAGCCTACTCAGGAGCCACAGCAAAAGTGTAGCTCACCCTACCTCATTAATCTCAAGGCTCAAAGGCCAAGGTTGTGAGGGTGCAGAAGGACAGGCTGCTTTCTAAGGATGGGAAGCCAAGCGCAGTAACACAGCTGCCAGCCGGAGCCCTACCACACAACCTGGGGAGAAGAGAGATGGCAGCAGGTTTAACCAAGAGATCAGATCCTCTGGCAAGTTCACGGTGAAGAGGCAGAAGCCCAGTCAAACCAGGAGATCAGTCGATGGGCCGGGGTTTGAACTTTAAACGCCCAGTGCCCACAGCTGGGCCAGGGGCCAGAATGCCCCAGCTGAGACAGGTCAGGGCAATTAGGGCCTACCAGGGCTTTCAAACCCTAACAAAGGCTCTCTTATTTCCTGAAGGCATGTGCATAGGAACACAAACCAATGTTAATTTCGTTTGAAAGTGAACTGGCAATTAATATATAATCTATATAAAGTCTCCTCATAAAATACTATCACCTAACTGGCAATCTGTTCCAGCTGATGTTTTTCATTTGTTTCCACCTGCAGCCCACAAAGAAAATGACTGCAGTAACCCACTCTGGGAAGTTAAAAGGAAGGACAAGATTAGAGATCAAAATACACAATCTTTTTCCAAAGCAGATAAAAGAAAAATAATATTCTGTGGTCATGTCACAGCATTGAAAGTCAGGTGAAGATAAGCAGTACTAAGAAATTACAAAATGAGTCAGAAAATAGAAACTGGAAAAGGGATAGATATTAGCCCTGGTATTAAATTAATTGACTCTCCCCCCCACCCACAAATAATATCTAGCTTGCACAGAATCAATTTACTTTCCTCCAAAGACCAATCTCAGCCAAATTTCTTAATAAAAAAAAATAACTGGTGGAGAAGAGGGAAATCAATAAAACCAAAATGAAGCTACTTAAAAACAAGCTGTATGAAACATTTTTTTCTTGAATAATTCAAAATTGGAACTCCCTGCCTTAAAACTTAAGTGAAACCAAGAAATAAGGACAGTTCAAAAAAATAATTAGACATTTTAAAGAATGAGACTATCTCCCTAATTACATAATGTTTTCCTCTAACTTAAAAAGGAGTGAAGCTTGTATTACAAGGTATAGGTCAACAAGTAATGAACAAGATGAAGGATAAATGTTTTTAGAGAGACTCAGGCAGCCATTTGCAAAAGGAGCAAAAAGGAAATGGCAAGCCTCTTAACCTTTGCTGGTTTAGCTCACAATTAATCTGGTAGGAGATAAGAGGCCTATAATCCTTTTATGGGTTTTATCAGAAATAATAAGCCAACAAATTTATAAAATTCATATGCAAAGCTCTGTATACTAAGCTTATTAAAGATGAAACAATAAAATGAAAGAAGATCATAACTGAAATATCCTGCAGCAGATGCTTAGAGAAAGAATATAAGAAACAGGGCAAGAAAAACCCCTTTCCTCATTCTTCTCTCCCAGGTACAGTCCCTAGTTTCAGAATTCCTACACTAGATGTTGCATTTGGAAAATTATTTTCAGCTGCTACCAGCAGACATATCTTCTATAAGGGCTGCATATAATCCTTTTTTGAACCCATTTATAATTTGGCTTCTGCAATGCCCAGTGCAAAGACTTCCATAATTTATTTACACATTGTATGAAAAAAAGATTTGTTTTTCTTTAGACTTCACATGATAAATTTATTGAGGTAGAGATTAGCTCTTAAACAGAACATTGTTTAAATGGCACAAGTGCTAAGGACAAGAATACTTAGGAATAATCAATACTACCTATGCCAAAAGAATAATTGAATTGCAGTAGTTTGCCTAAAGACAAAGACAAAAAGATGAGACAACATTATAGCAGCCATCAGGAAAATAAAAGGCTGTTGGAAAGAGGAACAGAATGATCTGTTCTTCATGTCCACAGTGAATAAGCAATAGGTTTAAGCTGTAGTAAGGAAGCTCAAACCTGGATATTAGGGGAAAAAAAACATCCTAATAGCAAGGCTAATCAAAAGGACTACTTGGGATAGTTGCATGGTTTCTCTAATAGAAAACTGGATAAGGATCTCTCTGAGATGATATGGATCCGTTAATCTTGTTTTAGCAAAGAGAACTGCATTAAATGACCTCTTGATGTCCCTTCCAGTGTAGTACTATACAACTAGAAAGAGAGGAAGTCAACAGACATCTAGTTCAGTGGTTTATTTCACTCCCTCCATTCGTCTTGTGTTCAGTTTCTCAGTTTATTTATATTACTAGAGAATACTCCATTTTCTCTCCCACTCAGAAGAAAATACACAGCATTGCGATTACCTGAAATATAACAAAGTAACTAGATAGTGAAGGTGCACAGAATTTATGATGGTGTTTACCCTCAGTCATGTGACCACATTCAAGTTGCTCTTGCATTGGACAAATCCCAGACACTGCAATAGCATCTGCTAGAAAACAGCTTCTGTACTCTCTAAATTCAAAATACAGGTTAGAGAACAATAATCTAGCTTTGTGACAGATATTATGCCTTGCTTTCTGGACAACATCATACTGGACATGATAAAAATTATAGTTCTCAATGCGGGGGACAGGGAATCATTTAAAACTGAAGCCCTAGTGGCCATCTAAATCTAAATTTCTTGCTTTCTTACATTAAGTTGAAGGAGTGAATATGACTGGAACTGTGTATGTTTAGCACAATATGCAATAAGAACATAACTTTGGGGTTTTGGCCTTTCTAGCCACATATATTGAAGAGAATAAGATAATTCTGTATAAAACAGAATTCATTTTAAATGGATACATATAAATAAAGCTATTTTCTGGGGGGGGGGGGGGGGAAAAGTGGGTTTAGTCCAAATAGGTTGGTTTGGTTTTCATTTCTGCCTATATTGCAGGTCAAGGTATCTCAGAGGCCAAAATTCTTTACATAGTTAACTGAAAATATATTATCTTCTCCTGTTGGTATAAATCATGGATATAATGAAACATCAGCTACTATGTAAAGTGGTTGGCAGAAGAGTTCATCTCATATTTACATGCAAGTATCATCTTTGTGTGTGCTGGTACACAATTGCACAAACAATTCTGTTGACTTTATCACTGCAAAGCTAAAGATAGAAGTATGCAGCAAATCTCATAACTTTCATAATAAATGCTTTATATATTTTCCAAACTGTTAGTCTTTTCCCAAATCTTCCAAACTTGGAAAATACATAAAACATCTATTATGAGAATCTTGAAAGACTTGGAATACAAGCCAAATAATAATCTCATTCATAAACCTTTAAAGATACTATATTCTGAAAACAGTTTTTCTTATCTTGTCACTGAGGAAAAGAGAAGGGGTAGTGGAGGAAACACAGAAAACTTTAAATGTTCTATTTTTAGCCCCATATTTTGAAAATAAATGCTTTTGACTGGCTCTAATACAAAGACATTAGTCTTTATGATACTAAACTCATGTTGTATATCTGGCTGTCCATTATAAAACAAAAATTATTGCCCTCCTATTTGGAATATTTAAAGAAGACAACACAGAATGTCCATATGAGATTTGTTCTTCAAAAGAGCAAACGAGCAACCTGAGTAAGTGTGCACAAACAGAAATAAGAGTCTGTAATCCACTTTTTATTACACCATGAGCTCTAAGAACATAACATTTAATAACAAACATACTAGAATAATAACAGCTTTGGTACTTTAACTTCAGCAATCTCTTTTAAGTTAACTACCACCCATTATCCTGTTACTGAGGTAAGACATACTTCAAAGTAGATTTGAAGGCACTGAAAGGCACTGGAGTTTGGACAAATTATATTCACGGGTACATGCAGATAACAGGGGCATGAATCTGTGCTAGCAGCAGGGATTATCTGGAAGGATGAATCTAGAATGAGAAGTAATTCTGCCATAAGAGCTAACCTGTGGTCAGAGCACATGGTTTATACAGAGACCCTAGGATAATCTATCAATGAGTGCATCTAGTTTCATGTACAGGTAGGTACTGGGATCCATTCTGAAGAATACCATTATTATCAACCATTGGCTTATGTACCTTAAATTATTCTTATTTCTTCTTACATATCCTAAATTTTTCTTATTTATTCTTCAGGATCCCAAGAACTAATCACAGTATCTGGTCATGGCCATATTAATTATTATGAGGCACCAGGCACAGAACCTCAGCATTTAATCAGCTCTAAACAGTCCACCTTGCAGCAGTGTCTCACTCATCTCACTTTAGTGGGCAAGTGAATGGCTCAAAGTATGTTTGAATCTGTCTGAACTGGTCCCACAACAGGTAGTCAGTTGCCCTGGAAATATGTTACGGCTCAGTGACAAGGAACATCTGACTGGCACAGAAAGAAAAAAGAATCAGTCTTAAAAGTACACAGAGAAAGGTCTAGCTTGCAATCAGAAGAGGTAAAGTGGAACTTGAAAAGGAAATTCAGGCCAGTTCCCAAAGCTTTTTCATATTGCCTGTGACAAAAGCAGTCCTACCTTCTCCCATAGTTAGCTGCCACCTTCCTTGTGCCATCAAAAGTATTTATGGGACAATTCCCCCTCCTCCCCCCAATAACTTGTATCAGGGAACAAATCAAGTTTAAAGGTATCCCAACAAAAAGCACCCCTGGCCTTTCCTCCTCTCCCCATAAAAGCAGAGGCTGATTTAATTCAGACGAAGTCTAGACTGGTTCTTCAGCACCACAACATTTGTGCTACCACAACAGGGAGACAGAATTAGAAACAAGTGGCTGGGAGCAGGGAAGGACTGCTTCCTCCAGCGGCAGCAGTGCGGCAGCACCTGGAACATCACAGTCCTGTGGACAGGCTTTACTGATAAAAACCTCACAACTCCACCATCAGCAAATATACCTTATAGAATGTTAAATCATGTAAAGGGGGAATCATCATTCTGTACAGAAATAAAGCCAAAACTTTGTACTTTTGCAAAGGTTCTGCAAAAATAGCAACTGTGAGGCAATGAATATCCATTTACTTTTCCAATGGCCTTAATATCTCCTTGTCTACCAGCTATATGTTTATTCATTATACATTACTTGTTTTGTTATGTTCCTTTATTCCATTTCCTATTTCAGCCTCCTCGTTAATTTTTATGCACTTTTGTTTTCATTTGTGTACTTTTCATCACTTCAATTTCCTAATATTTCAGCAGTCCAATTAACTACTTCCATATCTTAATCACACTGAGACTCCTTATTCAGCTATAAATATAATTTTATTACTGCTGTTTTAATGACTAACTGTTATAATAACTATTTTATATAAAATAATCTCTCTTAAAACTTTCCCCATTTCCTTCACTTGTCTGTAATTCTTTCCATCTCTCATCATACTTAATATTTTGTTCAGTAGATCTTATATCATCCTAAAATGTTTCCTGTACTAAAAACTGATTACCTGGGGAGGGGGTAAACTTTCACTTTTTTTCACCATAAACATAAAGATCAACCACTGAAACATTTCCTCTGCATTTATCAGACTGTCCTAAAGTTGTTAAATGCAACCCAAAATTGAAGATAGATACTATTGCCACATTAAAAGGCATACTCTTTCAATAAACACGAAGGTACAGCCCAGACAGACATGATGAATATAGCACACGGCTCTATTGGGAATATGAACATCACCAATAGAAAACGTGTGTTAGTAATACATGGAACGATTACTTATGAACCAGGAATCCAGCATTGTTCTCATCTTTAATTTCTATAATAGCATGTACTTGCAGTGAAACAGTTAATATTTACTTGCAGCTTCTAAAATCTCTACTATTTCAGATAATTACCTTCCATAAGACCTGAGATGCTGATGCTGCTAACCATAAAATAAGCCAGAATGAAATTCTCCAAGTCAAAATGGATTGATCTGATCCTGTTCAAACTATTAAAATTCTTTACATTCTCATTATTCATATACCGTGAGCTACAAGATTTGTCTGTGGTATAAAGGTACAGATGAGAGCACGATGCTTATGTCATGTTATACTGTATATAGAACTTTGATGTGATATGAATCCAAACAGCATTTTAGGTCATTCTCATGAAGTACATTCAGATTCAACAATTAACCTCTTTTTTTTTTTTTAATTTCTCTTCAACTGCTATACTTTTTAACTTTAATTTTTTTTTATGAAGGAAGAATTAAAAGCTGTAAAGGAAGCACAAAGTTATGCATTTTTAATAGTTAGTCTGTGTCTAAGTAATGAAATTTACTTATAAAGCCCCATCATACTGAACTTCTTACAAAGCGGGTTAGGACTTCTTGTGGTTTTTTTTTTAACCTGCTTCATTCATTTCACAGTCCACTGGTTCTTCTGGTGAGGTGCGCTGTAGTTGTACAGTATCACACTTTTACCAGTTTGTGCCCTGCAACAGACTTAACCTAAGTTCTTCTGACTCTGCATTATTACAATGTGCTGCTAAGCTGTCTCTGCTTGTAAAAACAAATCTTCCTTTTCAAATACTTTTTTAGTTCCTCTTGTTATTTTGCTGTCTTTCACTTGAAGAATTCAGATAGTATTGATATTCAGTAAGGATGCATTAGAGGCCTATTTTTGTAGGGAGAAATATCTTTATGCTTCTTCTTAACCAAAATGGAGACCTAAATCATGTTATTATACAGTACACTGCATTAGTTTAAGACAAGCCAGGTGGACATTAGACTTACTGTTGGTTTTTAGACTCAGAAGCATAAAATCGTTGTAAACCAGGTTTAATTGTATTAATATCACTGTCAATTTCTACCAGCTGAACATGTGATTGTGTTTTACAGAACCTAAACTCAGTTGCTGATCCCAAAGGATACCAGAAAAATGGTTTTGTCAAGTGTATATGTTTCCTGAAACCATAACCAGTAAATCATATCACAGATTTAAGATACAAATTGATAATGCAATGTTTTATATTTGATAATTTGTATAATAGGTCACTTGCAGTTCTAGTAGCTTTGGAACAGTTACCTTTCAGTGGTAAATAAGTAACTTTGTCAGCTGCCAAGACAGTTTGATTTAATTTCACAGAAATACACAAGCTCATGCTTGTTTACAGTATACTAATTGACATATCTAATTACTACTGATGTCTACTTTTTAAAATCCTCTTCTACTTTCTACTGAAATATACCATTAAATATTTAATTTAGAAATGAATGGTATACAGAGTTTGCTACTGATTACCAAAAAATTTCGCACTGATACCTAGATATAATACCTAGAAGTTGCTCAAATCTGTTTTAATAATAATTTCTAAAAAACTTTACTAATATTAAACAATGACAGCTATGCATTATTTTACAAATTCTTTCTTCACTTTGGTTTTCTTTCCACCCGTCAGAAAGAAGTCTCCCCATCCTTTATAGGCTTTCAGCTTAGGAAATAACTCGACATTTATTCAGTAGGAACTCCTTTTATAATCTATGTAGTAGCCCAAATTTGAGTTTCTCTTCAAGTAGCAGAAGCTGAACTTCAAACACCTGTTAACCTCTTTGCGGAAAGAGAGGTGGACAACAGGTTTAACCAGTCTGACTAACTTTTACATGAGGCCCATCCTAAGTACTAATATCAGAAACAATAATGAAGAAAATGAATTTGTTATCCAACATGAGAATGTTTCCAGCAGAAATTCCAGAAGCAGCTACCATTTATACAGTCAACATGATACTTCTACCAAACTTGTAAATTTATCTGTCTTGAAGACCAGGATAGCAAAACAGTCAAATCTCACGTAAGTTACTATATATGTATCATTTTAAGTTCTCTTAAACCAGAGTAAATCCTACCCCCAAAAAAGACCCCAAAACCAAAATGAAACAACCCTAATGAACCAAAAATTCCAATCATGATCTTTACACAGATTAAATTCAAGTTCTGACAAGTTTTTTTCAATGCCCTACACCTTTTCTGAAACACTATATATCATAGCCATCAAGAAGCACCCCACTCTCCCCAAATGAATAAATATATTGCAAAATATATTGCAAATCAGTAACTTGTCTCTCGGCTGTATTAGGAAACTTTACTGCCTTAACCTAGCCTATTATCAGTACAATAACACTTTCCTTGATTTGATACCTTCCATTACTCTTGTAAGTTTGGATAGGTCCTTTTTTTTTTAACAATACACAGTTCATTTCATTCTTACAATCATCACTCTTCCTGTATTCTCTAGAGACTCATGGACATTTTTCTTATGTCTCAAATTCAAGTAGCTGGCAAGATCCTGTCAAAAGCTGGATGTTTCAGTATTGTCTCAAAACTTTTTGAGACATAAAAATATCATTTCTTCCAGCTATCTTGAACTGTGAAATATTACAAGACAAAATTTGAAATGTCTCGAGTGAAATGTTTGTTCTGTTCATCAATGCTTCTCTGTTTCACTATGCTCTCTTCTGTTTAAGAGTACCAAAGGCAGAATAGATGGCAGTTGAAAAGGATAGAAACCTCAAACAGGTGGCCAACAAAAGCAAAGGACAATAGAATATGTAAACATTTCATGTCAGGTCACCCAATACTGTATAGGTACAGTACATGACCCAACAGTCACCCAAATCTGTGCTCCAGTCAGCATGTTTCCCTTTTATAAAGTTGGACTCACACTTTTCATACGACACGTCCAAGGTACAGCACGGACACTGATAGCTACTCATCCACCCGTTTTAGTTTCCATTAGTAGACTGATATTGGTATGTCAATCTCACTGCCCCTGAGCTGGCTATCTGCAGAAATTCACATGCAGTAGGTCCACCACAGCCTAGATACAACAGACTCCTTGTACAAGAGCCATGCAGTAACTATTTCTGGGCAGAGCAGTCATTTTTTTATGTTTCTGAAGTTCTAAAGTTCACCAGGAGCAGCAGCTTTTGCACTGACCGGAACATCATAAGAAGCATCCACATTCAAAATGCTAGGATAAAAGACTGTGTCCAGAAAAATCTGGGTTTATGAAAGACCTAAGTGCAACTGTGGGAAAAAAAAAAAAACAACTCCAGAATGACTACCTAATATTTTGGGTTTGGTTTGGTTTGGTTTGGTTTTCTTCCTTCTTTTCTTGTAAACTGTGAAAGTATTTATCCTCCAAACCCATCCCACTATGGAATTTCAACAGACATTCTAACAGTGCTCATGAAAGACTTACTACTGATTACTGTCTTCCCCATAAGCAATCAGTGTCTGTGCTTGCATTTGTTCCTACTTCATGATTATAACTATGCAATAATTGGCTATACTTCACATCATACAAAGGCAGAAAAATTGTAATTAGTTTAAAATGGAGTTTAAAGATACACTCCTTCACTGCTTACAGAGTACCCTTGTCTCTCTGTGCATGTTCCTCAGAGGATAATAAGATTTAGGAGTTGAAAGTATGCTTGTAATCTTAGGTCAACAGGAGTACAACATAAAACTGAAACAATGGAAATATATTAATATTGATTTGGGAATGAAACACTGGCAATGCTGAGATATTTACTGAGAAAGGCAGTGAGCTGTTAGAAAGAATGAAAAATAGATACAAGTTTGTTTCTCAACTTTCTTTATTTCTAAAGGGAATGAACTTTATCTGTATCCCAAACCTGCTTGTCTACCAAAGCCAAAGTATTTCATACGTTTAGAATAACAAAAATTATAATAAAGGTCATTCTACTCACAAAGTAGAACCTAGAAAGCTACGGGAAGATATTTGGCCTGTTCACAGAGTACTTCGAGACTCTTCCCAAATTCAACCCTTCAAGTCATATCATTAACCTTCTTTTTTATTATTCTTACCATGGATTCTCTAAACAATATCCGCCATTTTAAGACAGCAAGTTACCTGTGGCATGTTCTTCTAGGGGACTAAAGTTCTTTATCACTGGATGATACTGCTGTGGAGCCTTGGAAGGGCTGCCATGGGTTTGGATGCCAGGCTCCAGACTGTAGGAATGATGCCTATTTGCAATAAACAATCATAACAAACGATGGCAACAGAAAATAATCACAACAAACTTGTTACAGCAGTATCTTATTTCTAACTGCAAGGAGTCATTTCCTCCACAAGATTGTCTTCCAGTGTTTACAAGATAACACACAATAACTGTTCAGTGCTGGTTAGGTGGGAAGAAAAAAGTTATAGAAATTTCTAGGCCAAGCCTAGGTAAATATGACCCTTGTATTTCCACTACAGACATCTAGACACTTCCAGCTGTTGAAATTATTGCTAAATATATTTACAGTCTTTGTACAATAAAAAGCTTTATTACTTTTACTACAGGCAGAAGAAAAAAGCTTTAAATCTTTAGTTCTGAAGCAATATCTCCTGTCTTAAAAGCAATGAAGCCTTTCAAGGGAAAAAAACAGCACACTCTAAAAAAGGTGGTTTATGATGTTGTATCTTTGTTGCAATTTTGGTTCATATATTTTTATTAAGTGTAACCTTTATATGTAAATGAAATGATTATCTAACACAAAGCACTGTTTTCATAAAGTAAGAATAGGTTTTATGTCCTAAAAGATAAAGCAGCATAAACCAGTCAGGCAGCTCAGCATGTATTTGATGGCTGTGAAATGAACTATTTGATTTCCTATTACAGCCTTAACACTCTGCACTGTACCATAGCCACCAAACCCATGTGATTAGGCAACTAACCTTTCATTGGGGAGTCAAGTAATATAAAGCAAGTTCTGCATTTCTAATAGGTAAAATACCTCATTTAAAAATCTAAGCTTGGAAGTATCCCTTATATCGTGAAATTTAGAGAGAAATGGAGATCATATTCTGAAAACCCAGAGAGAGATGAATGTACTTAGCACAAATGAAAGGCTTCTAGATCAAATGTGCTTAGTTTATAAGTAAAATAATTTTTTGTTCTCTCCCTCACCTTCAAGTGCAGCCGGCCACATCTAGGAATAGAAAGGAAACTTTACACCTTCTGCTTCCCACATCACTGGACTGTGAGGTGGAACACAGAACTCTGTTCCCTGGCTGACAGACAGATCTAAGGATGCATCACACTCTTTCATGAATCAGGACATGACATTTCGGCAATGGCAATCTGTCTGAGAATGGTAGCACTGATTCAGAAGGGCTTTACAGAATCAAGGGAAATAAAGGGAGTCAAATTTTACATTTTAATTTTGTGTATGGCTCTTACACTATGAAGATGACAACTAAAGCCATCAGTTCAATCAACAGGTATCATGAAAGTATTTTGAAGGAGAGGAGTGGATGATTTTTAAGATTCATTTTTCTAATCATTATCATAACAGAAGAAAGCATGGCAAGCATGGCATAAGCCTTCCTCACTTAAATTTGAATGCAGGATAGAAGCCACCAAATAATGCTGTATGTCTAGCCTCCTCTGGACAAAAAACTGATCAATACTGGATTTACTGAGATGTATATAGAAAATTATAAAATTACCTGACAAATCTAAAAAGCTTGTATATCTCTATTTTTCTCTAAAACTCCTCTTCGGTTCAGGCACATACAGAAGGATAAAGTCTAATTCACTATGGGATCACCTGGAAAGCCCGTGAAAGTGTCTCATTTTAACAGGGGTGAAAGCGGCTAAGAGCCAAAGAATTCAGTCTACTCCAATCCCAGCTGGGAAATTAAACCCGACACTGAACAGCTTTTTGGGTAAGCAGCTGTCGTAACAATTTTTATTAATAAATTGATGAATAAAATTGTTTTGCTCCTAAGCAAGGTTTTTTACTCCTGAATCAACAACTCAAATAAAGTGTTAGTTTTTTTTTTTTTTCCACAGAAAGTCTAGCTACTTGGTATACAAATCCAAATCCTCACAGTCCATCTATTTGTGATCTCTTTATTGTCTTGTTAAGCAAGTGTACAGTACTGAGCACAATGACTCCTCATTAGATCCTGTAAATGCTACAACCAAAAAAAAAACCACCTGCCACAGTTTAAAAACAATCTACTGCTTCAGTCCTTGTATTTTTTCTGTTTTTACATTTTGTGGTCTTGGGCATTCCTTTAATTTATCATCATGAGAGAATCTGTCAATAGAGAAAGTTATGAAAACAAGATAGGACTGGAGAAAAAAAAAAAATGGATTTTCACCTTGGGTGATTAAATTCTCACTGACATTAACATATGACAACCTGTTAGAATGATTTGTAAGTCTTTACAGTTTTATAAATAGCTTTATCTCTTCATTCCACATGAGGAAAAAGCAAAGTATTATTTATTGTACCTTTCTACCACCACAGCATGGAATATTTCAAAGAGTTATTTTAAGTTTTGTGGAAGTCTCTTGATATTAAAGGACTGCAGATACAAGATGATGAAACCTTCTTTATATCTTCCGGCCCCCTGCTGTACATGTTGTTACACACTATTTTGTAAAAGAACTAGCTCTAATCCACACAAAGGAATGCTTTCCTTTTATTGTCATGCAGTTGTAAAGCTAAAGCAAGCCATCATAATTTCATTAAATCATGCTGAATTACTTAGAAATGCTGAGAATGATTTGTAATATGTAATGTTTGCTCTACAAACGGACTGAATATTTATAATATTTAGTTTATATCATGTTATTTATTCTTTTAAAAATGACATATTTGGTTTTGTTTTCTTAGCAGAGCATAAGGCAAATTATATTAATTAGGCTATTTACATGATTTCCTAACTTGGAGCAGTGAAAGTTGCCTTTAGCTAGCAAATAATTGGAATTACAATTGCTGGTGATATCACAAGTTTTTTAATTATATCAAGCTCCATCAAGCTCTGATAGGACATTAATAGTTACTTCCCTTCACTGCCAGTGTTTTTTCTCCCCACTAAACCATTCCAGTATACTCAAAGCCATAAAACAGAAAAACATGACAAGAAACAGTAATCTTCCAATTTTATTCCCCAGACTTCAGGTTTACTGGTATATCCCTTAGGGACCATTATGACAGAGCTTGTCTTTCATAAAGACATTGGAAATAGATTATAGTCTAAAAGTTACCATAAGATTTTGGATAAGCAACCAGCTTTGTTAGAAATAAAAGTGAAGTATGAAAAATACAGAAAAGCTAATGTAGCACAAATGTATTTTAGTACTGTAGAAAATTCCTGCCAACATGAATATTGTTTTTTCTCTGCTTTGAAAATCAGAGGGGAGGAAGAAGCTCATTAATTCAACATTTCATTTCTAAAACACAGGGAAAGCTCAATCAAACACAAGAGTTTCAATGACAAGAATTGTAAACCATCTCTGATAAGGTGAGTGCACTCTAGGCTTATATCAGGCTTGATTTTAATTCAATAATAGGCACTACATACTTTTAATAAGGGTGTGAATAACATTTCTTTTTTCCAGTCTGCAGTGCTACTCCAAGAACTTTAGACAAAAGACTTGAGAGCACAATAAAGTGCTTCAGAGGCAGAAAACAAACCTGGTTCTAAATGACCACCATAATGAAAAAAATTACTCTTTCAAGCAAAATGCTCCGTGATCTGAAAAGATTCTCCTGTGTCTACCTACTTTAAGTATTTAGCTATTTCTACAGCAGATAGCAAGTGCATACAAGATTTAAGTGAAAATAGGTATCTTACCCCGCTGGACAGAAGAGGCAGAGCAGCAAGTCAGTGTCACCATCCTTTCACTTACCATAAAGTGAAAGTCATAGGCTTAACACCTGTAGACTGATGAACTATTTAGCCATGTAGGCAGTTTTTAGGATTTTTTGCCTGTTTCTCATTGTTGGATTTTTTTCAGGTAATCCCAGCCCCTGAAGTGATACAAATATGTAAGCGTTTCAGTTTGGTTGGAGGTGTGTTCTGCTGAATTTTTTAGATTAAGTTTCTAGCCAGCTCTAATAGCTGGGACAAAAATTGTAAAATGTAGGCATTAAACACTAATCTATAAGAGTTAAACACTAGTGATCAAATACTAACACTTGAAGTTATTCCTTGCTTTAGAAATCATAATTATGATTCCTTTAAAGGAGTTGCAAATAGAAATGCCCCTTCCTAAAGCATTATCTGGCAATTATCTGCTAATACTTCTTCATCTTCAAAAAATCCACAGCTCATGACCTTCAGTGTTCACCATCTCCAATTTTATATTCCCATCATCTATATATCCCATCAGAACCTTTTTTTCCACTTAAAACATCACACAATGCCCTACCTAGCCCCTATGGTTTGCACTGATCATAAACGAAGACACAGCATAGAAGAAATAGTTCTGTTTTTTTTTAAAAAGAGTGGGAGGGGCAGAATTGTGGGTTAGGTTTTGGTCAAAATGTTGTCTCTAGCAATGTCAGAAAACAAGATCCACTGTTGGACCTGAATGTCTATGAACAATCTTTTAAAACCACTAGGTTATGATGAATACAGAGAAATGCATTTATGCAGTTAGTACTGAATGTTCAAAAGTTTTTTTATTTCTCAGATGCCAGGAAGCTGTTTAAAGCTTGGCAGTGGGCTTGACTAACTATTTCAGAAAATCTATCAAACATGAGAAAAATCGAGCAAAACTCCACTAAACGTTTTAAAGACTTCTGTTTGGTGAACTGAAAATTCAGTTAACCTTTCAGGAGTTACTGTGCCAAATTTGGAGATTAAATTCAATTATAGGGTGAAATGGGCATTTTTATTTCTGCTTCAAGTGCAAGTTGCAACACATTGTTGAAGATGAAGCTGTTTCCAAAGCCTCCATTACAGTTCTAAGGAGAAAAATAACTGCTGAAGTTTTCAGTATTTGTTGCCCATTAATTAAGTGAGTTGCTCAGAAGGAGTTAAGAAAACAGGGACCTGTCTCACCAATTAAGATGAGATACAAACCCAGGCAAGTGAGCATTCACTCATTTTAGCCCTCCTCGCCCACAGAAAATCCCTATCTGTCAATTTAAATACAATAAATCCCTTCTAAAGAGCAAACTCAATTTTGAAAAATGTACTATAGAAATCCAAATCTTCCAAATAGACACTGTTCATAACTTTTCTTCCTTTTGCTTCAGCAACATAGATGTTCTTTTTTTATCTTCATCCTCTGACTAGCCTATTCTGTATCTTTGTCACTAACACCATGTTAAGGAAAAGCTCTGCAAAGCAGTACAGAAACTAAAAGGGAGTTGTGGAAGACAAATGACAACATAATTTTAAAATAGAAAAAACACTGCTAAGGATGAGTGTAAATGGGCAATTCAAATTCTACTGCCCAAACAGTATAATGTGACAGACCTTTGAGATGGGTGACTTAGAGACACTGGTGTTTAAATGAGATACAGTGAAACATATATGCATGTGTATCCTTATGGCTGTATCTCCAGGTAGCAGGATGAAGCCCATGACAGACTCCAGACACCAGCCACTGCTACTGTAACACCATCCCTGGTGTGCTGTGACTCCCTTCTCAAATTCTTAACTGATTACCCAAAATGCTAGGGAGGCAAAGCTGGTGAAAGTATTTGCACTCATCAAGCCTCTCAAGTTTAACGCCTTTCACAGCACTTTGGGAGGTGAAATAATTTGCCACAGGAGATCTGTCAAATCTCAGCCTTTGACCAAAAATTAAAAAAGTAAAATTAAAAAAAATTACTCTGAGGAAGGTGTTAAAAAAAACAAAACAAAACAAAAAAAAACCCCACTCAACCTGGCACTATAACCAGAATCATTAAAATCTGTTTCACCCAGTGGTGGACTGAAGTTAAGGCACCTGACATCCTCCTTCTGCCAGTATTCAGTGTGAATAGACAGTTCACGGTTGCTCCTCTCATTATCACCCCCACAACATTCTCTGGTGCTCAGACAAGGCCTTCGCTTCAAAGGTTATTTAAGGCACGCCGGCAACACATGCATGACGAGAAGTTACTTTTTCTAGCTTGCAAATGGGGAAGCTTACATACAAAAAGGCTGTAGCTTACCTTTTTAAAACACCGGTAAATCGCCAGTGCCCGATCAGGGTGCTCTTCAGGCAGACCCCACAGAAGTGTGCCCAGACGAGCAGGCGCCATGTTAGCAGGCACCGCGCCGCCTGGGCCTGGCTCAGGGCGGCCTGCATCCAGGCAGCACCCACCGCAGGCACCCAGGGGCTACGAGCCTCACAGGCTGTGTTTTATCAGTACGGACATTCGGGCAGGGTGGCCCAATAATAAAGCAAAGACATACCAGATGAAATAAATGTAAAAGAGCTGGGCGGACACTGACCTCTGCCCCTCTGCCTGCGCTAGGGCCTCCACCTCTCCTCTCCCCCAGCAGCCTTCAGCGGTTGCCGTGCCTCAAAAAGTGCCGGCCATCCTCCCCCAGAGGCCCGGGGAACACTTCTCCTTCCCGCTAGCCCTGAGGCCAGGCCCTGGCTGCCAGCAAGTCCTTCTTCTAGAGGGCAGCAGCCCCTGCCCTGCCCCTGCCTCCAGGAACCATCTCCCAGAAGCTTCCAGCGGCCTGCGGCAGGGAGCCTCGGCCCTCAGGGCTCCAACAGTCAAGGAAGCCATCCCCGCAGAAGGAAGCCATGCCCGCAGAAAGAAGCCATCCCTCGCGGCCGTGGCAGCTTCTTCACTGAGGGTAGGAGTGCTTCTCACAGCTCTTGATGTAGGGGTTTGTGTTTAACCACGGAGCAGAAGTCAGGGGTAGGAGTCACACAGAGGTGGGGTCAGCGAGATCTCGGTTATCCTGATTTTGCCCTCAAAGTGATGGATATCAAAGGGAAGTCTTCGCTTTCCTGTGGCAATTTGAAGATTTGTGCCCTTAGTCTGAGCTTGAAAGGGGAAAAATGGGAATAAACACCTGACCGTTTGACTCCAGAAGGTCAATCAGCAGAAAGAAGAGACTTTTAACTCCAAGCAATTTGCTGTAGACACCAGCCATTTCTTATCATATTGAGTTAATCAGAAATTTCTTTGTTTTTAAGGATTACAGACACTGATTAAAACAAAGCTTTGCTCTTTTCCTAACAGTCTCACTGCACAGCCATGAAAGTATTACCACAGAAGTATTTCTGTGAAACAGCATCTTCCCACAAGTGCAACCTCATTTAAATATCAAGGCAAGAGCCCAAAATGTATGCCCAGCTTTTCACAACATGCATGGAAGCATCTAATGCAGGATATTTTAAAAAGGCTGAGCAGAGAAAAATGAGGCCTGCTTTCCTTATTTCCAGCTCAAAACAGGATTATACAATACTGCTTATGTCTTAATCAGAGATTTTTTTTTAACAGATATTTTAAATTATTTTATTAAATTATTATATTCTCTCCACTGTGAAATCAAAATTGACAATGATACACTTGTTCACCTGTCTACACCTTTCATCCTCATTAAGTGAACTATTCTATGCATTAGTCTTGCTGAAAATAGACTTTTGGGGAGTATGACCTTTGTTTTTCTTATCATTGGGAAGAAAATCAATGTATTTTCTGCCTTCATGCATGCATGCATACGTGCAAAGAAGTTAAGCACTGGGTATTCTGATGCAATCATTCTACTATGAGATGAAAGACTTAAATTTGAGATACTACTAATTTTGATAAATAAAGTAAATAAATAATAATAATAAAAATCAATAAACAATACACCTATTGTAGGATCCCAGTGACCTAAACTCATAAAAGTTACAAAAAAAAATCAGCATTTTTGTTAAGTGTGACATTGCAGTTTGAAAGTTTTATCCTCAACAAGCTGACTTACAGTATAAAAATTTTGAGAAACATAACAGTAAACTTTTTGGACCCATTTCAGTAAAAACATCAAAGACAAACTAGAGGCAGAACTGAGCCCCAGGTAAGGAGATCACCAGGAACTGTATTTGAATAAACCTAGCCAGAATAAGAAAGTGTTTTAGTAGGGGTGTCTGTAAAAGAGCAACTTAATAGCCAGTATATTGGCTAGGCTTTAGGAGGAAAAAAAATAAAAATCAGTGTACCTGAAACCTTCCCACTTTTACTAAAGAGTCTATACGCAACATGAAAAAAGTCAGCAAGTTTCTCTGTGCTCCAGACCACATCTGGAAAACAAACACATTACTTCACTACCACAACAAGAGGTTTTTAGGACAGGCAGGGGTATTAAACCAATGGGGCCAGATTTAGGGAGACAGAAGAATAAGGAATGAACATGCCAAAAGAGAAAAAGCCAAACTCTGACTAGAAATCTTAAGCACAACAATTTATAACATGAGTAAGCAATAAAACATAGGGAGAAGGAATATATTAAATAGGGAAAGTTTATTTAGACTGGCATGTTCCTCTGGCTGTGAGAAGAAATAAATCTGATTTGGCTAGAATTAGTCCTGCTATACTGTATGTTTTGCCCCTACTGCCAGTCTGATGTTTCTTCACTCATATAATTAAAGAGGTGTCATAGGGCTTACTTGCTTTCACACAGAGAGTAAGGAGTAACTGCTGATACAAGCTAACAGCTGGAAATATGTAAAATAACCATAAACTATGCTACTGAATTCACAGATCTTTTTAAAGAGAAAGATCCATCTGTCAATCAAAATATAAATCCACATGCCATGGAGCCCTAAACTAAAAGTTAGGAGGAATAATCAGGGCTGTATGTTATTTTGGGAAGCTAATGGATTAGACAGATACATTGTTTTAAATCAGTCATCAGCTAAAGGAGTGGCAATTTTTAATAGTGCTGGGATTGGTTTTGTGAGTGAATAGACCAGCAAAAAGCTAGCTGGGTGCACTAGTAATCTTCAAAGCTTGATTGCTTTTTCTGATAGCTTTAGAAAATTAGTGGATGAAAGCATGTGTAATATATCTGGTCTGAGTAAAACACTTGATGTAGTGTCTTACAAAATCTTTACTTGCAAAATTAATTCAAATTGGCTTGGACACGGAGTACTGTCGCTTGGATTTAAAAATGGCTGGCTGAGTGCAAATAAAGGGTAATGAAAAATGGCAATGTATCAAGTTGGTGGGAGGTGTCTGGTGGAGTTCTGCAGGGATCACTGTTTGGTCCTGTTTATTTAACATCTTCATTAACAATCTGGAAGAGGGAGTGAAACAGCATGTTAATTAAACTGACACATAATAATAAATCAGGAATTGCTTCTAATGCCAGCAGTAATACTTTACAAAAACGCAGCATCCTACCAAGGTTTCAAGAAAGGTTAAAAGTGTCAATAACAAAGACTTAGCAGAGATTTTACGATTGCATTCTACTTTTTAAATAAAATAGTCCAAAATACACTAAGTGGGAGTCAGAAGCCTACTAGCAATCTACTAATTTAGAGCATGATTGCACAGTGTACATAAACTAAAGTAACTGGACACTTCTGAAAGAATTGTTTATTTTTCCCCTAACATTTGCAGTGCATTAGATTCAGTGGTAAAGACTGAGTCAGTTCAGCTCACTAATCCAGTGGAAAACTAGTGTTTGGGGATATGGTTGTTAAATCACTTTTCAGTTGTTTCTACATGTGATTGCTAAATATAATATAAAGAGGGAAACAGAGGGACAAGAGGAATCAGTGATAGGACTGGATCTTTTAGTATCACTCACAGTTAAATTGGATTAGATATAACATAAACCAGCCCCTTAAGCATGGTTTTATGGTTTTATATGACAGCCAAAATTAAGCATTTTAGAGTACTGTTTCCACAATGGCAAGACAGTAGTCTACTGTTACAACATGCTGGATTTACTTTAATTACAAGTACTTCTAAAAAAACTCAAATAAATAAGTAAACATGAAGTTGTTCACTGAAAATTGATCAAAGACTACAGTGAGTCACATAATAGAGTTCTCAAAATAGGCTGGAATGCTAGTACTCAGAGACACCTATTTCTGTTTTACAAACATACGTAAAATAACAACAGATCTTAAATAATGGTATTCTCTCCCTGCTTTGAATGATTTACAGCAGCTTCTCTAGGCTGGCCCTTGGGCTGCAGTACTGCACTGAATCATAAATGTAGACTCATTTTTAAAGGACAGTTTGATGCTACTTCCTAAAAGGTAGGAAAAAGGAAGATAACTTTTAAGGTCTCCTTTACCATACCCAGTTTAAATTGTGCTGGGAACTTGTGAAAGCCCCAGAAAATCCAAGAGTAGTTTAAAGCTATGAAAGTCTCACGGTCAGAAAGAGACTTCCTACATTAGTGGGAAAGGATTGTAAAACCATTAAAGAAAGGAAAGGAAAGCTTTGCCGTTCTCACACTACGTGCTTGGTCTTGTTAGCTTGTTGTTGCAGATTTTGGCGGGCAAAGCCCTATAGTCAGACAGGAATAGATAGACAAGCAACTCCATCTGTCCAGTGGAACTCTGCTCCAAAATGGAGCTCTGGGAGATTCCTTGTCTTCATTGAATTGAATCTGTCATGCTTTCTGTTTAAAATGAACACAAACCTATTAGGGGAATAATAGGACACACAGTTTTGATGTCACATTCATTAGGTAGGTAACTTTCTATTCATGAACTAGACAGTGACCCATCATTCAGAAGTGTAAAACATGAATTGTCTGAAGCCATTAGTTACACTGATGTAAATGAGAACAGAGAAACCCAAACTCATTTGCCAATATATAACAAAATATGATGTATATGTTCGATGTACTTTAGCTGCAGTGGAGAGAAATTCTCTTGGCAGCTGTTATGTAATACCCCTAAACCTCTCTTGTAAGGGTATAGTGAAAAAAACAAAAGCATTAAATGTTGTTTAGGTGTCAGCTACTGTATTACACTTTTCTCAACTAATTTATTCTCCGTGGTCTTGACCTAAATGCTACTATCCATTAATGGCACTAGTTTTGTTTAGCTTTATTTTTAATCCTCTCTTTTTAAGGATTTCTTTTCTCTTGTTGTTTAGTTGTTTTGTTTTTCTTTTTTTTTTTTAACTCCAGTAATTTGTGAAGCAGCTGCATTGGTCATGAACTACTTGCATTTTATTATACCTACAATGATTTTTAAACAGAAAGAATCTGCTCATGGGAACGCTAATCCTTCCATTATAGAAATAATTAAGCTCCTTTATTTGCAAGATGAAAATCTTTAGGGAACATATGAAAACTAGCAAAGAGCAATTTTTTTTTTTAAAGAGGAAAAATGATGATATAAACAGACCTGCTAGTGTCTATTAAACTGTGGCATATGGAAAGGCATACAAACACTTACATAAATCTTTCTCAGTAGTTCTTCCATTTGGCTCAGGAAAAAAGGATATTCTACAGAACTTTCTTTACAAAAATACGGTGGCACGTTCTCACAAGATCTTTTCTAAGTCTTTTCAATACTAATACGCTTCCATTCTTTTATGGTAAAAGCTAACCTAAATATTGTTATTCTGTCTTTCTATTCTGTAATTATCTATAGACTGTGCTTGTTTGCAAAACACACTCTTCCCCAGTTAAAGAAAGATGCTTGTATTAGATTTTTATATACTTTCTTTAGGTTTTGTGCATTTTATATGTAGCAACTTCTGTTCCTAACCCTCCTATATTATTTGGTTCTATACACTGCACTATATTTACACATACAGGATGTAGCACATTACCACTCAAATATTTTTGAAAACTTACTGACATAAAAGTGCTGTCTAATCAGCAGATTTTGGCTCATAAGAGATAGAGGAATACAAGAATATTCCCTGACGGGTCATGCCTGGTGAGCATGCCATAGGGGGAAGGGAAGAGCTGAGGTTACTGAGTTGTGAGGGAGGACTGTTTAGAGGACAAAAACCAGAAAACCATGAGAAAGCAGACTTCATTTTTTTTCTTCTGCTCACCAGACAAGTTGCTTTATATGTGTCTGATCTAAGCCAGGTGGCAGTGTGCTGGTTTTATGTTACACCTGATGGAGCCCTGCTTTCCTGGGGATGGCTGAACACTTGCCTGCTGATGGGAAGTAGTGAATGAATTCCTTGTTTTGCTTTGCTTGCATGCACAGCTCTTGCTTTACCCATTAAACTGTCTTTATCTCGACCCACAAGTTTTCTCACTTTTACTCTTCCAATTCTCTCCCCCATCCCATTCTGAGAGAGTGAGCGAGCGGCTGTGTGGTGCTTAGCTGCCTGCTGAGGATAAACAGCGACAGGCAGGCAGGGAAGGGAAGGAAGGGCTGGTCACTTACAATAGGATTACCTAAATGGAGAGAAAAAATGAAGCAAGTCCAGGTAAGAGGAACGGGGAGGAGGACAAGATGTCATTGATTAATAACACCATGACAAAAGGCCTTAATAAGATCCCTCACTAGAGGCTTCTAAAGAAATTAAGCTGCTTGGGGATCTAGGTCAGTTTTTGCAGTGGAGGAGGGTTGTTCAAAGGGATCTGTACTGGATCCTATATTCAGAAATAAACTGGAAATAAAACTTTACTAAGTTACAAGGTTTTCTGTTGCTTCTGATCTATTGATGTTAATAAAAAAATGAGATTTTATTGCAAATTTGAGGAAGTGGCAATAAAATGGCAGATAAAATATGATGTTGATAGACATAAAAACAATGTACAATGAGAAAAAATTCTCAATTTGCATTTACAGTGTTGGGGTCTGACCAAGCTGTTACCACTTGGAAATATGTTGCTGGAATTACGATAGGCAATTCTATGAAATCATAAGCTCAGCAGCAAACACAAAGCAATTGAATGTTAACTATTGTTGGGAAATGAATAGACAACAAAACTGACATCATCATTGTTTCAGCACAGAAATCCATTATAGGGTTTTGAATCCTTTGTGCATTACAGGTCACTCAGATAGTAAAAGTAAAATATAGTAAAACGGTAAAAGTAGTAGTATACAAAAGTAAAAACATGTGGAATGTTTTCCGTATAGTTAAACTGACTGGTGGTTTTTTTGGTAAGCAAAAAGACCACTAGGTTTTTATCAAGACCTATGAAAGTCATGAGTGGCATTGAGTCAGTGAATAGGGAGTTATATTTCACCATCTTTTGGAATACAAGAACTAAAGGGCATCAAACAACACTACCAACTAGCAGGTTTAAAACAAGCTAAAAGAGGAAATTCTTAATATAGCACATAGCTCTTAATATAACACGTATTTAAACAATTAAACTTGTTGCTTCTGGATTCAGTGAATGCTAAGACAATGGAAGTTATACTACTGATGAGAAGAGCATGTCAAACAAAAATCTACCAGCACTGTGAAATAGAGATGTTCCTTCGATACAGATTGCTAGAAGATGGTAGAGTACCACAGTATACTACGTTACTAGCAAATATATTTCTCTTCATACTTGCTATTGGCCACTGCTTGGGGCCAAACAGACCTTTGTTCTCAGCTAGATACTGGGTTAGACAGCCCTTGTTCTTTTATTTCTGTTGTTTCTATTCTTACAGAAGATGGAGAGAGAATTTGCATCCTTTGGTTTTGGATTTTTTTTTAAAATAGAAAATGATGTAATAAAATTCTTGTAATAAAATATTAATATTATATAGGGTTGGTTTTTTATGTTTCCTTGTTTTGTGCATACTTCACCAGTGATATATTTTAAACTGTTAAAAGTTTAAAATGCAAAAAGAAAAATCTATTCAGTAAACATGTACAACAGCACTGGAAACTTTATGACAGTATTTTCTGGCAGCACAGCCGATATTTTTTTTCTTGTCCTGGTTAAAAACTAGAGAGGAGCAAAGATTAATTAAAATAATATAAGCTTTTAAAAAAAGCCTTCATTAATTTTGAGTTTACCTTTTTTCTGAATTAGAGCAACGGCAGAGTTCCAAATGTGAGGTTGCTGATCATGGCACTTAACACACAATTCTGCTATTATTCTCTTAAGAGATTGTTTGTATTCTAACCTACAGAGCATCCAACATCTCATTTAACACATGCTTATTAAATATAATTATTTTCTCTCTACATAAGTCAGACTTGTATTCAAATGTTGATTTGGTTTTTGGAAATCAAATTAAACTTCAGCTTCCAGCTGAGTTATGAACTGGGAAAAAATAGGATATGATTCTACAAATTCTGACCTAACAGCTTTTAATCCTTCCACAGGAAGGATTCACCAGTCCTGCTAAGCATGTATAAGCTGCTGCAGTCTGCTTTTGCAGTTCCATTTATAATCTATTTAAGGCTGAAAAGATAAAAAGGAATGAGAAAAAGTATTTCTGAAACCACATTTTGAGAATATCATTTAGACTGATATTCAAACAGCTGTAGGTGATTATAATAGACTAATTTGAGAAAGTTACCATCTTGTCAGGTAGACTAAGTGATTGCTTCTATAGTCCCCTTTACTTTTTATGTGTCAGAGTTCCACAGAAATAATCAGATGATGGCAAATTATCCAGCTAGAAAAAAATTAAAAGGTTATTACCTCATGGGTCAAATTAGTCCTTTGGTGACCCATTGCAGAGAACCAAAGCCTACAGTCAGCCTTAGGGATATGGGAATCTCAGTCCCTCACCCAGTGCATGCAGAACAAGAATAAACTGCTTTTAATAAAGGCTAAGAGCCTAGCAGAAACCTGAGGAGCACCACATGCGAGAGAATAGGGCCAGAAGTACTAAGATTCTGAAGTCACAGGTCTACTATCCTGTCCAAGGCAGATGTACCTTCATCTGCATAACAATAGAGTTAGTATGGCTTTTGAGGATTCCCCCTCCTTAGAGGTGTTTTTGTGTTTGGTTTGGGTTTTTTTAAGCACCATCATATGGATGATGTCATGGTTTAACCCCAGCTGGCAACTAAGTACCACACAGCCACTCACTCACTCACTCCTCCTCCTTCCCCCCACTGGTGGGATGTGGAAAAGAATCAAAAACAAGTAAAACTCATGGGTTTAGATAGGAACAGTTTAATAATTGAAATAAAAAGTAAAATATAATAATAAATAATAATAATGAAAAGGAAGATAGCAAAAAGAGAGTGATATATAACCCAAGAAAGAAAAGTGATGCACAATGCAATTGCTTACCACTCACTGACTGATGCCCAGTTAGTTCCTGAGCAGTGCACCCCCCCAGTCCAACTCCCACCACTTTATATACTGGGCATGACATCACATGGTCTGGAATACCCCTTTGGCTAGTTTGGGTCAGCTGCCCTGGTTATGTCCCTTCCCAACTTCTTGTGCCCCTCCAGCCTTCTTGCTGGCTGAGCATAAGAAGCTGAAAAATCCTGGACTTAGTCTAAACACTACTTAGCAACAACTGAAAACATCAGTGTGTTATCAACATTCTTCTCATACTAAATTCAAAACAACATCATACCAGCTACTAGGAAGAAAATTAACTCCATCCCAGCCAAAACCAGGACAGAAGATAAGGATCCTGATGAGCATATGGATGATCTACAGCAAACCTGAAGTTATATCTAAAATGAATCTGTAGCACGAAACTTTAGAGGTGATGTGCCTTATAGCATACAACTATTTGTGATACTTGTCAGTTTGGGGAGAAGAGTTTTCTACAGTAAATGATAAGTAATCAGACAAGATCAGTGCTTTTGTCAAGGAGTGACTTGCAGCAAGCTTTTCTGTGCTTTCACTGACTTCCAAGACACAAAGATGATTGTATCAGACTTAAAATGCAGATGAGACTTTCAAAGGGATAGCCGTAGAAATGATAGCAGCTACTTTGTTGATTTCCATCATGAGCTAAACACTGTCTTGACTGTTATACAGAGAACTTCCTCAACCTTGACATAACAGAAGAAGAAGAAATAAAAAATCCTAGAATTCTTTCTATTCCTTTAATATTCAATGATAGCCCTGTAGACATCCTATGCAGTTCTTGGGAAGTATACGCTAAGGAAATGACTGAATTCTAATGCAGTCAGCATGAGACAGGCTTTTACAAAACATCATTATCTTACCAGCCAGAATATTTAAACAATTCACAGCAAACTAATGCAATTTGTGCTCCTATATTCAGTGTTATGGTATGTCGATCTGTAAAAGCAACCACCAGTGATAACCTGCAATGCCCTGGAGCAAATGTGCCCAAATGTTGAGTTTCCAAGGTACCATAAGAAGAAACTTCTATGTTTAATCTAATTAAAATATGTTCTAATAAACAGTAAATTGGAAGAAACTGACATAAAAAGACAGTCTAGTGTAAAACCAAAACCCATGAGCTTTAGGCAATATTCAATATCAAGCAGTACCCAACAGGCAAGGGGTTGGCAATCTTAAATTAGCTGGAATAGCCTTTTTCTTGTAGTACCTCACTTCCCTTGGATACTCAGCCAAATACATAAGTGACAGGAAAGACACCTCTTCCAAATCCTTGTGGACAGTACCTACTTCAAAGCCCTGTAGTTTTGCATTCTCCCAAAAAGACAATCTTTGTTTCTCTGTAGGGTGGTTGGGTTTTTTGTGTGGAGTGCAGATTCCTGAAGAAAAGCTGACTGCATCCTTCCTTCACCACATCTAAAGAAGGATGGATTTGACTGAGAGATTCAGCTGCTCAATTTATAGTGTCTATATATGCTACTCGGATGTACTAATGTCTGGCTTGTTAAAATAATTGCTAAAAACCGTCAAAGCTTTATATAGCCAAAACCTATTTTAAAAAAGCCTATAAAAAAAAAAGTGTAAAGCTGAATAGAATTTTTCTCTGAATATTTAACTTTCCTTCCTTTCAGTCTCTGAAGCTGGACTTGAGATGTAGCAAACAGTCATCTTCTATTCCTGCTGCTGAGGTCAGGCAGATTCCTCACAAAATTCAACATGATGGAAAACAAATTAGTAAGAGTGGCATATTATTTTTGTAATCACTAATACAGACTACAACTGACTGTCAGATATGAAAATGGATAGTAATTTGTAGAGATAAATATATACAGTGGCTAAACAGGAGATAATGTAGTTGTATAAGAATTGAATTTGGTATCTAGACTTTCTGGAATCACAGGCTCTAAAGCAGATATAATCCACTCAGCCTTTTATCTGCCTGAATTTAACAGGCTAAGTTTAGTATTATGCAGTTTACTGCGATGTAAAATCATACCAGGGAGCTTTAAAAAAACCCCACATGTATATCACAAGATCCTATTTGCTGTCATACCCATTGGATATTGAATATTTTACCATAATTTTGTCTGCATTTCAAGGAACACTGCATATCGTACCTGTTGCCAGTGTTGTGATGCTCGTTTTTTCCTTAATTTCCAGTGTGTGTGGCATGAACATGTTGCTGCCATCCTTGCTATCCCATGTCATTCTTCTCATACAGTCAACAAGAAGTTCCATATGTCTTCCCTTTATATATTCTTAAAAGTTCATTTCTCAGCGAGCACCCTTTCAATCTTCCATCTTCATCTCCAATAGCATGTTACTGGGTCCATTCTTAATATGAAACAAGTAATTTTTGGTAATTTGATCATGGATGCTACTTGATTTGAGAACAATTTTATTCAAAGACTGGGGGGGGTGTGGGGGGGGATCACTGTAATTGTGTCCAAATGCTGTGACAAAATCAGGTGCACATGCACACAATAATGAAAAGATTAGAAAAGTCTGCACTATTGTGACTTTCTATATCAGGATCATTATGTGTCTCACATGAATGCATCTTCAAGCTTTTCTCCTGATTCTTAAAGCAGACCTGAGTTCTAAAGATTTTATAGGTATCTGCAGTTTTTAAAAACATGCTAACATTTTCTGTCTGTTAGATAGCATTACACAAAGAAAAAGTAACTAATATTTAACCAGAAAAAGAGGTAAAATTTTTCAGTTGGACATAATATTGCGACAAGCATGTATTTCACCCTATTATGCACCCTTCTTGATGAGCATTAATGAAATGTTAATCAACAGAAATTAAATATAGTTTCATCATATCATGAAGTGAAGTAAGATCTTTGTCAGGTAAACGAGTCATCACTGCATCTATTCTGCTTGGAGTGTTTTGCAGGGAAAAGTCTAAATACAAGATTTGGAAATGTCATAATTACAGGAGGAAGAGGTAGCTAGAATGAAGCTCAAGGAGACCTTGCATGTCTGTTAAATGACTGCTGTTTATTTCTTTATCTGTGTTACTGGTTAAGTAGCATCTGCTAAATGTGAAATTGAGAATTTGGGGCATAGTAATTAAAATTCTGAACGAAATGTGCACGCACAAAGCAGTAGTTTATATTGTGCTGCCTGCAGGCATGAAGGAAAAAGGTGAGTCAATTTGGAATTCCCTATCAGTATGAAAAAAACTAGTTCATTCCTACATAGCTGTTGTCCAACTGGCATTTTGCTAACAACTTCTTGGTTTTCTACAAAGTTTTCAAGTTCCAGTCATGAACTAACATCCAGATGAGCCATTACACTTCTGTACTGAGAATAAGCATTCTCACTTAACTAGTCTTACCACACCCATGTAAAAAAAAAAAAAGACATAACAAATCTTTGATTTGAGGCAAAGAATAGGCATAAATCATTCTGGTTTAAGTGAATCAACTTGGGGGTGGGTGTTGTTAAAAAAGAAAGCATAACTGTTACATAGTTGCCAAAATTCTACCGGCAATGTGGGACTTTGCCTTAGTAAATAAATTTTGAGAAGTACACCTGCCATTAGATTTATTTATTTTAGGTCTTTGGGGTTTGTTTTTTTTGTATGGCAGCAGTGTAATATTTCTTGTCAGTTAAGCAGCTTCCCTCAGGAGAAGTCCACAGTCAGCAAAGCAATGAAGCATTTGCATGCAGCTCTAAGTCAGACAGCTAAGACCCAGACAGTAGACACATACACACACTACTGCTTGGTATCAGACAGTTCTATGCATTCCCAATGCCGATGCTTCCACCCACCGTGAATCAGCTGTTAGAAGTCCCTGTTTCCCTAATGACCAAGGTACTTTGACACTTCAGTAGGTCTCTGAATCACAAGGGCCCAGATTTTAAGCACCGTGCTGCCCCACGTTGGAGATGTCGCAAGTCTCTCCACTACTGGGCTTTGTCATCATTTATGACATAAGATTTCTTAAGCATTGTGAAAATCTGCAATGTCCTTAGAATTCACAGGAGAAAATGAATGTGGAGTCCAACTCTTCCCATGTCAGGGTCTAAATGGAAAGAAGACAAAACTTTGAGATAAAGAGCACACCAAGCATTACTGTGGTCACTGTAGACTTTGTTATTCTCTGTACTTAATGTGGTTTCAATGAAGAAAATGTCCCTGCCTAGATAGAATAAATATGCTGACTCCCATACCAAATCCATCTAGCACAGAGAAGTCAACAATATATACTCCATGAATGTTAATACTGAAAACACCCATACACGACAAGAATAGAGTAGTAGAGTGCTTCTCTACATAATCAGACCTCAGTATAGATCTTTAGGCAACAAAGGCATCACAGAACTAAGTATTTACCCTAGGACTGTTGTTTTCATTATAATTTTACACGTTGGGTTTATTTTTTTCACTTGTACGTCTCCTGTGCCTTTATGTAATGGATAATTACTTAAAAGCACCTTATATTCTCAATTCTGAATTAATAAGCAGTATTAAAGTATACCATTGCCTCAAGTTTTCAGTTCTCTTATAATTCATTTGAATTGCCCCTGTGCTTTCCCGCTTTTCAGAATTTATGGACTTGGCCTCACTGACTAGCTTTAAAGAATTTAGTACTTTATAAGTTAATGTCCCTACATAAAAGAGATATGAAACAAAATGATCTGCCAAAAAATCAATATACTTTCCATATATTAAATATCTAGAAAGATATTGAAAGTGGTATCAAATGGGGAAGTTACTTAAAAATGAAAAAACTTCTTTAATAGCCAAGTACTAAATGAGTAAAAAGAAACTTAAACCTACATTAAAGCTCACAGAAAAAAGACAATGGGAGAGAAGCTTGTACTGTACTTGGTCAGATTATATATGTTGGATAAAAAAACCCTTTTATGACTACCTTTGAGGACAGAAAATATCAGTAATACTAAAATACAATAAAATACTGCTAATTGCCCCCAAATTTTTTCTGAAGATGTCATCCCTGAAACTCAGATCCTGCTGTAATATCTGAGCATTTAATTAGAAATTGTACTCTTAACATGAAATAAGGTACTATACTGTCAGTTGGACCATTTAATAGGCAAAATGGGAGCATAATACTGTTCATACTTATGAATCGGGTGTATGAACAATGACAAAAATTAAAGTAAATAGAATTTTCATTAGAAGGCGGCTGAGTAATGAGCAGTATGAAGAGTAGTCCCAACTAGCCTGAAGCCACCCAGTGTACAACAGTGTCTTTCCTACTCCAGAAAGTTTTTCTTACATTCCTTCCTTATAAATCTCAGATTAGCAGGTATATCCTAACATTTAGATGAGCAACACAATTTATCTTTTAACTTCTGTGCTCTGAAAACTCCCAAGATAATATTTTAAAAATATTTGCCAGTATGAGAGGTTATTTCAGGAAACACAAAGACAGTATTTCCACACCACTTTGTGGGAGAAAGGTATTAAAACACTTTCACAGTTCTAATCCATTGGTAAAATATTTAACAAGAACTAAGCTTCAGGTTCCTGCTACAATGGTCTTCTAAAGAAAACCAGAAACTGAGTGGAATTCCTCTGTAAGACAGCTGCTGTGAGAATTTGTGGAATCTGTCTGTGCAACCTTAAAAATTTTTATCTTGCCATAAAAAGGTCTAAAGTAATATCAGTGTTACAATTTTAAGGATTATACATTGCTATTATGGGCTTGTCTGAAAATTCTGGAATTGCTTCTTTTAGCTAAATATCTGTGTTGGAGGTACAATAGAAGTTCAGCCCAACTATTGAGTTTTTAAATTGTTGAGAGGTACTCTTACAAAAATGCATCTCCAGGTGCCTTGCCTCCTCAGTAATCTGTGAACTTCAGTTATTATTTTAGACTAAGAAATATTGTAGTCTACTTGAAAAAAACCTGATAATTTGATAAATAAAGAAGAGACAAGTACACTCTCTAACCTTGATGAACATATTTAGTAAGAAAAGTATTAGCAAATGAGAGCACAGGATTCCCCCCCCCGCCCTCTTGAAATTAGAAATTCAAATCTTTTTCTAGAAAAATTGTGCATTTTGATTGATGATAATACTTTTTCCAACATAATTATGGTAAACCCTCTTAAATAGCAATTAAACAATAAAAAACAGATTTAAAAGCAGATTCAAAATGTGATTTAAATTGTTTTTAAGGGGAATTGCTAAGCTATTCAATTTCTGAGTCTGAATAAATTGTTGGTTTGTAATTCCAATCTCATTTGCTTTTTGCTTATCTGAATGATAGACTGAAATATCTTTTAAATGTATTGAGCTGCCTTTTTGTCAAAGTATGTGGAAAGTCACTATATTTTTTCTCTGATATAACTCATAACATGAAGCTAAATTTTCAAAAATGATAGGTTTGATTCTTATTTTCTTTTTCCCCTCAAGCTTATTTTAATCAGTTTTAATCTATTTGATTGATAGTATAACTGAGAAGATATAAATAATATTGTTTTAAGAAGGAATTCAGCCTTTCAGTCTTTTTTAATGAGAAAATTTATCTTCTGTAGAAATAGCAAATACTTTAATTCTTATCAAGGAAGTGACTTGGAGCGAAAAAAACCCAGGTAACTAAAAGCCTGAGATTCAACAAAATTACTATGTTTGAAACAACCCCAAAATCAGGAAGTGTTAATGCTATGATTATGGATTTAATTAAAATAACATAATTAAACATATAGCTGAATGTAATGTAGGAGGAACACAGAGTTTCTGACTTACCATTCCAGAGAACCAAAGAGATGCGAAGACTAGAAATAATACACTTATTTGTTCTAAAAATCTTTGGCAGTGAAAAAGGGCCACTATTCTGTTTTCACCTATGGACTGGAAGGTTGGTTCATTTTGTATGAGGGGATAAAGTTAAGGAGCTGAGAACGTGAAAATGTAACATTCACAAATCTTTAATTTTATAAACTCCTTAGTTTATCTTTCTATGGCAGAATGATAAGAAAAATTAACATAGTCCAGCAGAGTGCAGGTCAATGAATTCGTTCTTGCAATGGGAAAATGAAAGAGAGTTTGTTCATAAAATATATGCCTTCCCCAAGGCAAGTGGTAAGAAGAATAATAATAAATTCTTTGGTCTGAGAATTTCATTAGAAAAAAGAAGGTTGCATTTATCTGAAGAGTACATAGGGAAAGAAAAAGCACAAAAACTTTTATATTCATAGCAAAATGAACAGGAGGGCATCATGGCCAGAAGAATAATATGCAAGAATAACTTGGATTTAAGATTAAGAACTTCCAGAAAGAAAGTTAATATTTGTATTAATATTGGAACAGTAAATTCAATTTCAGGGATTCTGAAGTAGCAATGAACTTCATGTTAAGCTTAATATTAATAAAAGTAATATGCAAGAAAGAGGAAAAATATACCTACAAATGGAAATATTAGAAATATTTTAGCCACACAGTTCAAATTGGCGGATGTCACAGAGAAAAAGGAAGAGTCTATCCAATGAAAACATGTCTGAAGAAGTATGGCAATTCAGGTTATTGTTACTTTCCAAACAGAAAAACCTGTATAGATATTCCCAACCGGAATACTTTCCTGTCCTTCTATAGGAAGCTGTATTTGTAAATCCTGATTTTGAATGACTGGTTTGAACTGATCTTATTAAAATATCTAAGTTTTTAAAATAAAAATTTATATTGAACATGAAAAAATTTTTTGATCATTCAAAAACATATTTATTAATATGCATTTAAAATATTACTACTGATACAGTCAACAGTATGGACGTTCCCTGACACGTAATCTTTATCAGTGCACTATATATGATACTTGTTGCTCAGAATGTCGAGTACCACCCTATCAAACATAACAGTTGCCCATTCTAAAGACGCATGTGAACTAACTTAGTTGCCCTGTGTAGCTGACATAGTATCACCCCAAAGCATCAGTGGACTGCATTATCCACAGTGGAAGTTTTGAGGATATAATAAGGGGAGGATGAAAATTAAGGGTTCTACATTTTGCCTAATGTCTGCAGGTGATCAATAATTTGTCTTGAAACTTTTTATGTACTAGGCAAGTTTGAGCTCAGTTACAGGCTCATATACAAAGGTCCTGTGATATCTGTTCTATACTGTGTCTAAGTGTAGCTTGGCTATACAAGCAATGGAGAGGTTTTTGTCCTAGATAGTTTCATTTTTATGGTTCCCAACATGCAACAGTAATATGTTCAATAGAAGTTGCTCTGGTCCTAAACATAGCAATGGAAGCTTATTATGTCTTGTTTATAAAAAAGAAGGCACCAGAGTTTCATAAAAATGAGAAATTAGTAAACATAATGTACACTAACATTGTTGCAACTTTACCAGAATGATAACATTTTTGTGTTTAACAACTGAGGAAAGCTGGTGACTGACACCTTAAAAGCTTGGAGAAGGTCCATTCACTTGTAGAAAATGGATTCATTTATATGATAGATAAGTTAAAAAAATTATTGCTCTAGCAACGATCTTATAATATCATCCTATAACACTTATCACTGCTAAGTCAGTGTCATGCTTATATATATATAGTTTAAAAGGCTTACAGTAATTCAATAAATTAAACCATAATATTAATGTAATTTATCAAGTGATTGAATTATATCCTAACAATTATTTGTAAATCAAATATATTTTTTTTCCTTGCACTAAAATACATTTTACAGACTCTTGTTTAGAACATCCATATTCTAACCTGGTCTCAGGCCCGTACTCAATCAAGAAGTACAAATATAATCAAGGGGATTCTATTCAGCTACCAAAATCTCATGGGAAATAAATAAACAAATAAAAGAATGAAGGAAACTACCTGGGAAAACCTGGAAACTAGTCTCTGAAAATACCGTTGCAGAAATTGTAGATGCCAGTTATTTCTCCATAGTGAAACTTGAAAAATATTGACAAACACTATTTGAATTTGCATCCAGATATTCAGTTCTAAGAAGTATTAGAAGAGTTTGGTCAAGGAATATAAACAGTATTATACTATTTACATAACCAAAGAACAATAGGAAAATCTCAATTCTATAATTGAATCTCAATTCTACAGTACAATGTATCTGTTTTGTATTCTATTTTTATCACAATGGAACTGATTATTTACAAAGGATTATATAATTCCAATTTAAATTTCTAATTTTTTCCCTTACCGTAAAATCCTCTAACATTACCTCAACAAATAAGCAGGAAGAAGAAGGGTGAGTAAATTCTGGTTTTGTTACCAGAAGCTTTCTGGAAGAGCCTGATTTCAACAAACCAGTCTTTAGGGTTTTGGACTGCATGTTCCCTCAGCAGTGCACCAGTAATGGAAGACATTTGCATTCCACCTGAAGCAATATGTTAGCACTGGAACTATCTTCAAAATATTATCTCTGAAATGCCGGATATCCAAGAGGCAAACTATTTTCTAGGGTATGTGGTGACATCTCTGGATCTAAAGTAATAGGGAAAAAAAGAGCCCAAACAATTTTTTTTTTTCTCATTTCCCTTGTTACCTTCATTACTCCATAGGCAGAAATTCTGATTATTCTCTGACTCTGCGCAGTCTCACTGACCCGCAAAACTTCATAGCTTATTAGTAGGTTCAGTGTTACTCAAGCAGCTAAACTTTTACATATGTCAAATGCTGTGGAAAGACAAATGTGAAGATGTTTTTCTCTCACTAAGGCAAGCTTTGACATAACTTTTAAAGTAAATTGAAGCTGCCACCATCTTTCTACTACTTGGTTCATATTGCCATATAAAGCAAACCAAGCTTGTCTTTAAACCACTTACTAGAAGAAATGCAGTCTTAGGTATTATTTTAGCTGTAAACACATTATAAAAGAAAAAACAAAGGGGAACTTCTGGTTTGGCTTTACAGCTGTGATGTTTTAAAAGGATCTAGTTGTTATGTGTGTAAGGCACTTTCTTTTGCTTTATTTGTGTTCATGCTATTGTAAGCTGATTGTGTCCAGGTCTTCATTTTCCAGCTGGCCTCTCTTTTGACTGTGTTTGTCTTAGGGGCAGAAGGAAGCAAGGAGGTTATACTAAACTTCTTTAAACTTCCTTGTTATACTAATGATTACTGTATCTTGCTCGATGATTCCGTTTTAAATGCAGCTTTCTAGCTAGGAGATTAATAGTACACAGTTTGGTACAGCAAACAATTTAACTGAAGTTGAATGAACAAAACACAAAGAAGGGTGAGAATCATTCAATTTCCAGTACATCAATCCTTTTTTGCTGTTTGAGAAATAAAACAATTCCAAGCCACAGCCTTCACAATAAAAACAATCCAAATCCTCAAAACCAAAGACAATGACAGAAAACATCAGGACTACAGTGTAATCCTTGTCCATGTGAATACCAGGCTTCCTCTGTAAATATATGAAATTGTGATGTAAAATCCCACAAAATTATATAGCTTGCAAAAAATAAATCCATTCTGTGAGAAGTTTTTGTACATGTCAGTCAATTAGGTTTTGTCAGTACCAAAAAGATCAACATAAAAATAGAACTTCTGAAGCTGGAGAAATTTCAGAACAGTATGTGTTGACTTACCAACTGCTTCTTTTATACAGCCAAACTTGACTAGGATGCACATTCTCTAAAGGAAGCTCTGAAAAAAATAGCGTAAGTTTAATTGCTTTCCTGCTTTTTTTCCCCTCTTCTCCCACACAGAGGAGGAAGATCAAATAGTGTATTTTAATGAGGACTGGAGTATTTCTTGGTATGCATTTACGACCTACAGGAATCGAAATAGTTCTGAGTAAAGGTATAGTTTTGCCTGATTGAAAATAGTGACCAGATTCCACTGGCTGGTGGAATTCCACTGGTCGGTTGACCTTTGTACTTCAGGAGATCTTGTCTAGATTTTCTTGTCTAGAAGATAAATCCAAATTGGCAGAATTGGAAGGACTTCTCATATCTAATGTTTTGACCCGACCTTGCAAAGCAGTTCAAAAAGCTACCACGTATCTCTTTTTCAACTTTTGTACCATTAAGAAAAAAACAAACCAAAACAAATCAAAAAAGCCTTAAAGTCAGTATTTGGTACTTCCAACTGTGTTATGCTGGGGAATTTCTGAAGATGATGCAAACATAAGATTAAAAAAATGCAATTAATGACATGAAGGTGCACTAACATTTCAGCTGACATTTTCCTACATGATTTACACTTTGCCCACTAGTCAGATGATGGATCAGTCAAGCTATCTTAGCCTGAAGCACGAAAAAGTGGAAAAGGTATACGTCCTCTGGCTTAGACCTTTCCCTGAGGTGACTTTGAAAGTGTTTTCTACACTCTTAACAAAAAATAAAGGGGGGGGGGGGGGGGGAAGTAGCTTATATAAAGGGAGAATTAAAAAAAAAAATCAGTTGAAAGAGAAACTTTTTAAGTTTTGTAAATGTTTTGTAAATTTAGTGAAAGAATCATATTTCAAATAAAGGCACTAGAACTCAGAACAGAGGTAAACAGCAGGTTTACCTCTAAACATGAACACTAGTTATTTATGGTAGGATTGGTTAAATGCTATGTTTCTGATCTAGTTTGATTATTTTTCAGGCTGTAAGGTATTGATTTGAAAATAGAAGAAAAACTAGCTTGTATTTGGCAGGGAAATAAAGTGATTGGAGTCTGGCACCAACAAACTTCAGCATGACCTGTTGAAATTACCAAAAAGAAAAAGGACTTGGGGGGGGCGAGGGCGAGGAATGATATAGAGAGAAAGATAGAAAAAGTCATATTAGCACAAAACTTTCTTCTATTCCCTCTGGAAATAAAGGCTTCTAAACTTATATACTGAAAAACAGATATCATGCCAAGTAAGGTCATTTACTTGGGTTAGAGGAGACAAATAGTTTTCATCCTAACAAGCATGCACATGTACTCCTGTTTGCTGAATATCAAAGAACCCAGCAGAGAATGTCAGCAAGGGACAAAGATGATTGTCTCCCGTAAGAGTACCTATAGTGAAAAGCCGTGCAAATTTCATGTAAAAAGAAAAACTCTTTTGACATGGTGAGGCGTCTAACAACACACATCCAAACCAAAACTCAGACTTATTAAATCAAAAGAGTGGAAAATATTCACATCTTTTGCTGGAAGGAATACTGTGAAGAGCTGTTCTGCACATCCAATGACTATCAAAGTCTCATGGAGAAGAATTGATTGAACCAGAAACTTTTTCCCATTTAGATCAAAGCTAAAAACAGCAGTAAAGTAAATAAATAAATAAATAAATAAACCTAATGCAATGGACAACATTCCAACAGACCTGCTAAAAGCATCAAATAAAAATCAATCCATGTTTTCCACACCATCTCTAAGAGTCTGGTTCCATAAAGCAAAGCATTAATATCATGCAGGTTTTGGTGCAAAGATATGTTATGCTCTTTTGCTATAAAAGGCTTCTATGACATCTACTACAGTAAAAAAATGCATAGGGAAGAATTCTGCAGTTCTGTCAAAAACATGCATTGAAGTTAGAATTTGTGTCTTATGAGCAAACAGGGAAAAGATCTTCATTACCACATGGGTTCATTTAGATTCATTTTTTTTTATGTGATGTAACTTTAATTAGAAAGAGTTTCCTTTAATGAATTTAAAGATCGACTATGCAGGAGCGAGATTGTTTTGGACTTATATCAAATGAAGATTTAGCTGCTTCCTCATATCTTTGGGGATTATGAAATTTTAAACTAGTCTGAAATTTCTTTAGAAGTCTTTAAGTGTATTTTGGTAACATTATTAATAGAGTGTCTCTAATTACTGGGTGCTTTCAGTGTAATTATGGAAATGTTCCTGGTACACAGTATTAATTTCTTCCAGTACTTATAAGTTTGTGCACTGATGTATAACACATTCTAATGCTATCCACAAATGCAGCCAGAAGCAGGCTGAAAACACGTATGTTTTACAGAGAAAGAAGAACAGTGAAGAGGTTTAACTGCATGCTGTCTCTAGCTTGGAAAAAAAAAAAAATCCAGTCTATGCAATTGCTGTATTTATTTGCACAGTAGTCTCCACTAAACTTTCCTAACCTTCCCAGTATCTGCTGTTGGAAGATGTGGCAAAGGTTCATCTATGTTTAATGATAAGTAAAATCTAGCAATAATACAATACTGTACTAGTTCCTGTAGAGATTTGGGAATTATGTTACAAATTATGAATTTGATACAAATATAAATACCTCGGTTTAGGGTAGCCTTTCCCCCTAGCTCTTACCTAAAGCTTTATTATTTCTTATTCCCAGAGGCAAAATAACATAGCTGTGAGGCTTGGCATGTTTCTGAAAAAGCCACCATCAAACCACCTAAAGAAGTTGTTTACTTACATCCTGAGTTTCTGCACTGAAAGAATTGTCAAGCTTGTGATTGTTTATTCTGTTTTAGGAAGAGAAGATTGAGTGGAAATACACACCAGCCTTAATGAATAACTCAAATAAAACTTCTGTAGTAATCATCATGGGAGTGTTTACCCTTTCCATGCATAAAAGGAAAAAAAATTTTTTTCATTTCAGATTAGAAAGAAAATAGGAGTAAACACATTTCTATCAAAGGAAGCCACGTAGTAGTCTCTACTACAACCATCAGAAATAGACCCTTGACCCTTATTTCTAGAGAAATTAGGAAAAAACAGAAAGAAAAAAAGGCAAAAAATTGACTCTATATTTCTCTGTATTTATATAGATAGATATGTCACCAATGAAGATTTTTAAATTCACAGTAGGCAAATGGGTAGAAAACAATGATCACTGGAATATCAACCATTCACTTGGATTGTGCAGATCCTAATATTCCAAACTGGTTGAGCAATTTCACGCATGCACTCATACTTGTTTACATTTGAGCAAATATGTGAGACAGTTACTCCCAAGTCATGTACTAAATGCGAGACAGTGACAGAATGATGGAGTGTTTTAAGGAAGAACCTGACTTCTCAGTAAGTTGTGCGACTACATTATTGCTCTCGAGAGATATAAATAAATATGACAAAAGAAGTTCTGCAATCAGTTCTCTCCAGCAGTATTTACATAATTTTAAGGCTCAGTTTTCTTAAACATTTGGCTGAGCAACTTTTATGGAACAGTCACACACTTGGAAATGACTGCATTACCATGGCTTCACAAGTCATTGCCTATCAAACTGCATTAATAAAGTATATAGATACTGAATAACAATTTCAAATCAAAATCAATTGATTTGAACCATCTTCATAGTGACTTAAACTAAGCATTTTACTTTGCAACCATAGGCAGTGTGGTCTATTACAGTTACTATGGATAATCATTCATTAAAGTACAGGAATATGGTATCTTTACATTGCATGCTGATATGCCTGCTAGAATGAAATCATGTTGGAATATTAACATTGGGAGGTTTATATAAAAGCTACAGGTATTGCACAAGATACAGCTAGAGAAATCATATGAAAAGGAATGAAGAGAAATCATATGAAAAGGAATGACAGGGCCCTGAGTCTGATAGACTGTTTTTTCACCCTGTATACTGATTGATATAATTGCTAAATAAAGTATTCAGCTGGCACCTGAGAACCTCTGCCCCATCAAAAAGCACTAAGAAGCTTTTGTGCACTCGGTTAATGTACCTTTCTGATCAGGAGGGAGGTGGAGAGATAAATCAGACCGTTACAACTATTACTCCTTAGGCCAAATCTCTACTATGGGGCAAAGCTGCTCCACTGCGCACTGCAGAGCCTTCATCCCTCAGGGCTCCCTGTGCGAAGGAAAGCTCTAAGTCAGGAAAAGACACACGTCCACCCTTCTGGCACGCAAGCAGGAGGGAGCAGGGAAGTGGTCCAGCAGGTCCTCTGATGGGAATGACCAAAGGGCTGGGCATTGGGCATTTTCGCTGCCAGTAGGCACTGGTAGAATAAAGACCCTGGAACCAGAACAGGGTGGCAATGCAGACTGCCATAGTGACAGCTAAGAATTTTGAAAATAATAATAATTGTTCATAAAACTCCAGAAAAGTAATTGATTTAGTAAAAAATTATATTTTGAACATTTTTGTCAGCTCTGCTTAACATTTGTATTGGTTTCAACGCTGATTTGCAGAGCTGACGGTTTTTTGTCCGTACGTAGAGGCACAGCACTAGATTCCCCTCTGTTCTGAAGACAATCTGATTATTTTACAGAACCACTTTTAGCCCAATCCCCAAATCAATTATTATGATCTATAAAAACAAGAATACCTCCTTATCTTTGGGAGAGTTTAATTAGCAGGAAATGTTACATTTTAAAAAGATAATATATAATTAATAACTCCAGCAAAGGTGGACAAAGAAGAAACAGTAGTCTTTGTACATCCTTAAAAGCATTTAACACGCTATTTATCTAAAATTAATGATCAAATTGTGTAGTAATAAGTGGGAGAAAAGCTCAAATGATATCGCTGACTGTATTTTTATTCTCTCATTGTCTTGATGAAAGATTTTTTCACTGGCTGTCTATGGCTTCTTGCTGTGTCTGAATTATTTTTTTTTTAATTAAGAACTACACTGTCATGCCTAAGAAACATGTTTGTCTAGGATTCTTTTCTTGCCATTCCTAAGTATGTTGACAAAGAACAAATTAATAATATATAAAAGATTTATACATTTGAGATATCTTGTCCAGGTAAAGTATTTTAGAGGGAAAAAGCGTGGAAGATGGATTGTTTTCCTTTTAATGAACATTCCAAAAGTCTGGAGATTCCAGATTTAGAAAAGATTCTGCAGAACTACAAGATGTCTTTTGGGCTACCAAAAAATGACAGAGACATATTTACAGTGAGGATAAAACTCCAAACATTATGTTGACTTCTCAGCCTTACTGTGTCACATCCCTTGTATATAATTGTGAGAATACTTCAGCAACAATTCTCTAATTTTTGAAGCAATTTGCTACTGGAATAAATACGCAAGCACAGTTTCTTCAGACCGTTTTGAACAAAGACCTTGAAGGTGTTTGTTCTTGGTATGGATTGACAGAACATAACCCAGAAAAGAAACCAAACAGAAAAATCATGGTTAAGTGGCATTTAAAGTGGCGTATTGGTTGTGCAGGCTTGAAAAGAGCAAATCTCCTTATCTCACTTGTGATCTAAGGATGATATAATCTATGGCTAGATATAAGATACATATCATCTGGAAAAGAAGCCAAGTAGTACCTATACTTATTGCTTACAACTGAGCGAGGAATTTATGGAATTCCCCAAGCGTCCAATGGTTTTGGTTTTTTTTCATTGTAAGACACCTGTGGACAGTTCTGTATTGGGTATAGTGAAGATGTCAGCTTAGGAGTAGTATTCTGACTCTTAAAGACTGTCAATAGATAGTAGCTGATGACTTTATTCCAAAGACATTATTTGTTGGCAAGAGGCAAAAGGGACATTTTGATACAGATTTCAGAGTTTTCAGTGATAGGTTGAAAAACTATAGCAATTTTATTTGTATTTTTGTTTCCTTGTTTTAAATAGAAGGTTTCATTGCCTCAGCCTGTCAACAAGGCAAGAAAAGTCATTTTAAAAAACCTAGGGGGAATGTTTAGAAAATTTTCACCACAGCCAGTCTGAAATCGTGCAATTAATTTGCTTCTGGCTCTTTATGCATGCAAAGTTGAAAGAAAACTTATCAAAAATTTGCAATTTGATGAGTTAAAAAAAAGTTATTTGGATAATTTATTGCCAACTCTGAGTAAGTCTGACTATTGAACTTTTAGGATGAAGACTAAAGATTTAAGAGAGGCATAAACACAGAACTCTCACAACTCCATTACAAACAAACAAACACAATCAAAAACAAAGAAAACAAAAAATTCCAACCACCACCTTTCACTCCACTCATGAAATTAACTATTATCGATAATGTGAGCCTTTACACTCCATTAGTATACTGCTTAGACAGACTTATTTATTGTATGTAATGTTTAATATTTTGATCTTGACTTAACAATTAAAGTTCCTCTCTAGTTTTTACAGACCATGTCATAGCAAACGGACATGTATGAAGACCCTGGCACTCTCTCCAAGCACCTCTCTGCAATGATGAGGACGAAATCAGTGCCAAAGACTGGGATCAAATGAAGCGGTAGTTTCTTGGTTAAGACTTCGTCTCTGCTCCTCTCAGCACAAGGATGGTGACACTGGCTGCAGTTCCCTATCGTATAACTAGAAGGAGGTAACGACAATCTACTTTAGGCATCGCATTTTTTTCCCACACCTTTTACAGACATTTGGGTCACTTGAAATCGTGTTCTTGGAAAATTCTGATTTTCTACTTTGGGAAACAAATAAAGCCACCACTTGAATTTAAATCACAAATAATATGAATTCAACATTGTACCCTGAATTTTTTACTGAAATGGCATTTTCAGATGTGGAAGTTGTTCATGTTCTATTTAAATACTGTGTTAATGGAGAGTTTGCTTTACATACAGTGAACTTAACACGTTTTAAGATAGAAGAATATTAACTCCCGGATTTTATTACTGAGAAAAGTTTAAAGTAAAATCTACTTTGAAATAATTAATGTAATAATTTAATGGCTAAATCCTACTGGTTTAGCTGGAATAATTATTAGTCCTTTACTTTCTGTACATTTCTATGAAGGCACTTCATAATAAGAGAATTATAGAGAGAAAAGCTAGAGGAGCTTGAGAGAGTTCATTCTCTTTATGAAATGTAACTTTTTGTGCACATCTGGTTTTGTTTCGCTGTCTCCACTTTTCCATTTCTTTCATTTTATTTGCACCCTACCTTTCACATTCCTTTTTTTCTTAAGTTTCTTGGGGTTTGCCCCAGCCCTTCCTTCACTGGTATCGTAAGAGTTCAACTGCACGGCATAGCGATACCATTCCTTAGTGCCCCCATTAACAGCAACATGCCAGAGGGAAAAGAAGAGAGCAAAAAGTAGTTTCTTCAGGCTAAGCCAATCATTGTCAGAAACATTTTGGCCTAAAGATCTATCATAATTTATCCACATTCTAATTCTAACCTATTATTAATAAATTATATTAATTTTTACAGCACCATTGTTTTCACAGAATTATTTCTCAAGTCACATGAAACATGGCACTATGATTCTCAGTCCATCCACTATCTCTACACATATGAATTGTTGAATAAATCTCTTGGATTTTGGAAAGCTGCTTCATCCCCTCAAGCACAAACAGAGAAAAAACTTTCAATACAGACAAAACAAGACAATGAAATAAAAAACCCAAACCACCACCCTCCAAGGATCTGATCAAGAACAAAGTGAAGTTAAGAGGATTTAAACTATTACCATTTTCTTTCTGAAAGATTAATTTTAGAACTTGCTTTCTGAAAAGAGCCAGAATCACTGTATTCCAGAGGCCTCAAATACAAGTATTTGGTGAGGCAAAGTGTAAATACCGTGATATATGTAAAAAAAATATTTTTAAAAGTTGTTTTGTGGTTTGTTTTTTTTTAAAATATATATATATATATATAAAAATCTAACTGGGGGGAGAAGCAGGGAACTTGAAGGGAAAAAGCAGGGGGAGAGAGAGAGAGAGAGAAAGCACAAGCGTGTGCGCAGGTAAAGTAATGGATTGTCCAAAATCAGATTAAGCAAACAACATTATTTTCCTTTTTCCCCCCATCTTCATAATTTTATTTAGTCCCTTATTTTAGTTTCATTTGTTAGTCTACAACTTCAGCAACACACCACTGCATATAAGACAGAGGTCTGCTGCTTTGGCCAATACTGGATACCACAAGGACATTTAAACTGCCAGTTCCAAAACCACATAAGCTTCATTCGAGCCATGATTGACTCTACCTGACATTCTTATGTCGATAAACTGTTGATGTAACCCACAAAACAATCCTAAATTTCAGGGGTTTGGGTCTGTCTGTTCCAGTCAGTTTGTGAACAACTTACTGTATTCATGTAAGATTTAGGGGCAGAGTGGGGAGACACTTTCATTTTTCAGGAAATAATATCAAAGTTTGCTGTGCTATGAATAAAAGATGGAAGATGAGGACATTAACTAGAGTTGCAATTTCCTTCTCAATACATCCCTCAAGACAGTTTATTTTACTTTGTCATCAAGTTAAATGAGTTTAAAACCTTAATCTAATAGTTCAAAAAGCAGAATTCTAAAAACAGATTTAGAATTCCAATGCAGTAACAAGATGTACACAGACCCAAACAAAAAGTTCAGCTAAAAGTCTTCTTTTTGTCTGCTTAGTCTTCTTTTCCTAGTTTTTCTTATTTCTAACCTTACTACAGCATCAGTATCTATTAAGCAGTTAATATCGATTTGAAAATTTCCTCAAAGTTGTAACAAACTTTAATTGATTATTTAAAAGCAGATTCAGGTACTTGGAAGAAAGGTGTCATAGAAGACAATAGCACCCGTGAAATCCAACTTCCTTATGGTTTCACCAAACCAGTCAGGAAATGCACAAGTCTGATACTTTCTTTAATTTACTTCAGTGAATTCAGTGGAGGTAAAGAAGCAGAGATTTTCATCCCTCTTTACTTATTTTATACTAATGGATTACACTCACTTTTTAAGCTGGTAACCTAAGTAAAATCCTTCACCAAAACTAAAAATTCCTAAAAACCAAAAATAAGTTCCTGTTGTTAGTGGGACCTGCACTTTTTCCCTTCATGTATGTCCTCTGAACTGAAACCTGTAATAGAAACACATATTACTGAAATGAAACAGCCTTAGAATATAATTTTATAGATTTTTATCTTTCCCATTACCATCTTACTCCTTACAAGACTATCTGGAAATTCCATCAGTAGGTTTTTTCTCCGCAAATATTCTATTCCCTTTTGAATGGCAAATGGGCCAAAAGCAGATCTGTTCAAGGTCTCAGTTGAACCTCTCCTCCCAGACTTAATTTGAACCATAACATGCATATGATGTAAGTCAGAGGAATGTTACAGAATGGTTCTATACACACACAAAAGTATTCATGAGATCAGAACATTTACTGCTCTCCTTTTTGATGGACTTATGAGAACTGCATTCAGCAGGAATCCTATTGTTAAGGGCACGGTTGTACAAAAACACCTTGACAGTTCTCTTATTGCAAAACAACTTTCAAAATACATTGCTAAAAATAGCCCCGTTGGGAACACTGTTCTGATGGAGGATTGGCCAAACAATATAACACTACCTTTCCCTTCCCATCCCTTCACAATCTTCCTCAACATGACTATGGGAATCTGCTTGATACATACTACAGGAATAGTGACATTAAAGCTTGCCTATATTGCCCAGCATTCCTTGTTATAAGATCCTTTGCATTAGTTTATTTTTTTTATCCACTTAAACTGAAATATTCTGTGTCAGTTTTCCACTTCAAGTTTCTAGTCGAAGCAGTTAATCTGTTAGACAATGAGTCTATTACAAGATTTTTCCTGAATTAAAACAACAACAAAAAAACAAACCAAACCAAACCAAAACAACAACCAAAACCCACAAAAAAACCAAAACCCAAACAAAACAACAAAAATACCCTAAAAAAAACCAACTTCCTGCAGGCCTCTTTTTAAGAATCTGTAGTTTGCTCATGCTTTGACAAGAGATTTGGCTGGTACTGTCACCACATCAATCCTGTCCTTTACATCATGTAGTGGAAATAATGGAAATCAGCCCAAAAAGGGACCAAGTTATAAATCTTGTGAAAATGATTGGTTGTATTCATTCAGGAGAGTTTTGACAGACTTTGCAATTAACGAGGTTTTCAAACCATACATGTAATTTCATTGAAGATGTGATTTTTGCCAAGCATCATAGAGCCCAGAACTGCACAGTAACCTCCCCTGTATGCTAAAGGCTTGTCCAGCTTGATGGTGCAACTCATGACAGTAAACTTTCTCACCTATGTTCTCAACATTGCCCCACTGTTTGTCAGGCATTATAAATGAGGAAGCTGCCTAATTTGAATGCTAAGTGAATGGAAAACAGACTAAGTAGAAAGGAACAAGGTTCCTGGGGAGCTGGTAGGGTCTCCAAGATGAAAAGAACACTTGGAAGAAAGAAGCTAGGAGATGCAAGTTAAGAGAATGCATTATTTCTCAACTGCAATATTAGTCCATTCTCAGAAATGTATGCTATTCTCCATTAAAAAACATATTCTTTTAGGATTGATATAAATTGGGAATCACCACCTGCTATTGTTGATGATTTGCTCTAAGTGACTGATGTGGTTTGTCCATTTTCATACTTGCTCATAACTTACATAATGCCAATCTGACCCCCCCCCCCCACACACACACACACATAGGTGGTATTAAAAACATTAAGTTTGCAAAACACATCTTTGGAACTGGAAAGTATAATATTACACCACCACATGTCTTCCCCCCTCCCTCTCCATGTGAGTACTGTTCCCTTTGGTCATTTATTGCATAAGGGAGATCTGCTCTGGGCTTGAATTACTTGTTCATTTTGTCTCTAAGATTTCCCTTTCATTTACAGAGCAACTTGGAGGACATGCAGTAAATTATATAGGGTATTGTGGGGGAAAAAGCAGTCCCATGGTTATAGCACTTGAGAATGGCTCTGGGAAACTGGATTCTGTAAGACTTTAAGTAAACTTCTTCATAGGAAATCAGTAGCTCTGGAGTGATGGGTTTTTTTCCCCCGGGCTCTTGAGTTTGTATTTTTTGTTTCTGTAAAAAACTCAGAGCGTTGATTTAAATATATAAAATCCAAGTTTTCCGAAATAAGCAAAAGCTTTTGACGTCAATGTCTTTGTTTTTTACTTTCCTACCCGTGAAATGGAAATAGTACCCTCCCATCTCACAAGAGCATCATGAAAGCCCATAAATCAAATTAGTGTTTGAAAAACATTGTATTGATGAGAACTACGTAACAGACAATGAAGTGATTAACAGTTCCTTCCTCAGATCAAAGCCCTAGTGGTATCCAGTAAGCCAGTCAGGCGAACAACAACTAACGATAAGGATTAAATGAAATATTGAACCTCTGTTCATTGGGTGAATTAAATTATCTTGGTGTACAAGACAAAGCATGGAGTTAATGTTAAAAATAGCATATGTTTGTGTAATTGCACTGTATCAGAGTCCACTAACACAAGGAAGCCCAAACAAGGTTGTACTGGCAACATTAATTTTGCTACATATTAACTTTTACGTCCTTGCCTTTGCCACTTTCAATTATACATTGCAATTTTTTTCTGGGCATATTTAATCCAAAATTACAATTACCTTTAGTAATCACACACCATTTTTTCTGGAATTTAGGCAGTACCCAGTTGCTATTCAACAGCTGTGATCATCTCAAATTTGTTTCATTTGTATTCCCTCTCAGAACAAAACCAGCAGTATACAATCCTAGCTTAATTACCTAAAAGGTGTTTGCACTGCCAATAGTTTCCTCTCTCCTCACATTTTTCTTCTGGTGGCACTGGACATGTGCACAGAGCAGTAGAAACAATTGATTAACGTGGTGATAGTTTCTAACAAGATGTAATCAGGAAGAGATACTGTAAGAATGAGATACTGCCTTCCACCCAACAAGTGCAATTTCATGCTGCCCAGGAACAGGCAGCGTGAAATAAAGCTGGGAATTTCTTTGGAAAATATGTAGTCCAGTATATTGCTGATAGAACAAGAACGCTCTGTATCTGAACAGTAATGTTCTCATGAGCATGCACATAACATTCTCACACAAAAGAACAGCACATGTTTCTAAATAGGCAAATCAAGTTCATGATGCATAACACCACTTAAATACTCACTATGCCCTAGTTGTCCAGAATTTATTTGGGAAACTCAGATCATCTGTCACCTCACACTTACAGACTGCAATTTATTTTCCACAAAATTAAAGAAGCAAGGGAAAGAAAATGCGTCATTATGTTTCCAGTCCTTTAGTACCAGAACTACCTCAGTCTACTTGACTTGTTCTGAACTATTGAATAGCTTTTAGCAGCAGTGCATGATGATGGCTTCCTATAGATCCAGTTTTCTATACACTGCTCTGTAAAAATGCAGTATACATCAATCATATTGCCTTTAACCCTCAGCCCGCCTGCATCCTGTGCTAAGGAAGGGCAGATTTATAGGAATAATGTAGAAAAGACTCTGAGCCAGCTGAGCATTTTGGGATTTTGCAGTGTTGGAGAGATTGAGGTAGGTTTGCGTGCCTATTTATTTTCTTCAACATTTCAGTTAATATGTTTATTCTTAGATAAAATAAAATACAGATATAATTTTATTTTCTCTGAAAAGCATAAAGATTTTAATCATAACATTATATAACTTTATGAAAGCATAAGAGTTTTCTTTTTTAATTCATGCCCTAAAGTGCAGTTCATTCTTTTTTAGCACATCACGGGGAAAGCTTGCCGCCTACATAGTATGTAACTTGTTAATGAATAAAACCTTCCTTGGTGTTACCACACCTATTCCACGCAGTGTTCTGAAAACATCTTTCCTCTAGTCCATACAAATTAAATAATCCACATTAAGTGAAACTGTATTTCACAATACCATAAACAAACAGAGAAAGCCGTGGATGGCTTGATTAAGAAGCATTCAAATAGCTGTAGTTGTGATACCCAAGAAAATGCTTAGATGCACAGATGATGGGTACCAACAACATCAAATGTAGTAGGAGGTATGCTCTAGAGGCAAAACTTAAGCTGTTAGGTAGGAGACATTTCTGTTACCATTAGCATGTCCAATCAGAGAAGCAGAGGGGTAGATTCTATATGACCAAAAAGAAAGTATAGATACGATAGGGCACCACTGTGGAAACTTTGAATATAAGGGATCTGTATAGGAGAAACTGGCTTCATACAAACCCAATTAGAGCAAAGCTTCTGGCACTTTAACCTGCAGACCAAGATGGAGGTAGTAATTGCATAAAGACCAGAAGATGCATGGAAATGGGCTGTTGCATGTACCAGGCCCCTAGAAAATTTTCATCTAAGAGTTCATGAGGAACTTCTGGTGTAAATATGGAACAATTCCAGTATAGCAGCAAAGTTGGATTTTGATCCTGCTTAGTCAGTAAAGCAATTTAAATATCCACCAATAAAGCAACAGGAGTATAAATAAAATAGGTTATAAAACTAGAAAGAAATTTCACATTAAAGAAAAATCCAAATAGTATCCTTGGGAGGGGTGCTATTTAAATTACATGGAACAGATGCATCCATAAAGGGGCTTTGTTTTGGTTTTGTTTTTTAATTATAAAGCATATAATGGCATGTTTCAGAAACTCCAAGAATAATTATTGCCATTTCACATCTTTGATACTTGCTGTTTTTTCAGTAGCTGAAATTTACTTATGTGCAAATTTTGATTCACAGTAATCCTTATATCAACTCACCGATTTACTAATCTACTGTTGACCAAGAACCAGATGTTCCCAATTATTCTGGACCCAACTCTCTCTGCTCCACCAAAGAATTTAGTGTTTTACGCTCTGATGTATTTTGTTCTTCAGTCAACATTAGGGCTTGGGGTATAGCTATAGCCAAAGAGTATAACAGTGAGAAAGATCAGAGCTTAGCTGCAAAACTGAGAAATGCTAAAGACAGTTCTATAATCTCACAGAAAGATTTATAAAATTTGACTTTCCTCATATGCTATGACAAGAGACACTGAGTCAACAGATATTGGCCCCTCCCTCTGGAACAGCAACTATTTACTGTGAATAAGCCTGGTGTAAAAGTCTCTTCTCACCAGCAATTATATGCCATGCTTTTATTGGTGCCTCCTCCCCATCCTGGAATTGGGGTGGAGCGAGTCAGACTTCTTATGGCTTTTGAATAGATAACAGGGGCCAAATTAGATATACACAGTACTATAGGTTATGGTTTAATCCATCCATGGATAATTTTTGGACTTTCTATGAAAGGGAAGAGCCAGAGCTTGACAGCAGAAGGTGAGCTCTCATACAGACATGAAAGAGACTAAATAAAGGTGGAGCTAACAGCAAACACAATAGTGATTCATAGTCATAATATGGATGAAGAAAAGAAGATTAAGTTTTGCAGAACAAAATTGATGGATCTTAGATCTACAAAATGAAGAAATCCATATATAAAATTTGAAGATGGCTTGCTGTCACATATTTTAAGTAGTGTGGCTTGATGGTGTAAATTAGTTAAGTTAAAATCCGTGTCCTGAAAATGTCAGATTATATACACTATATACTCAGCAAATCTTGTCACTGTCTACTTTTCCTCCATCTGATTCAAAGCCTTAAAAATACGTATATGCTGAAACGCACAGACATATTTTAAAACCTACACAGAATTTGCTACCAAACAAGGGTCATAGAGTCTGGAAGGAAAACCTTGGCAGCTTTTCTTAATCTGTTTTGATGTTTCTGTATCTACCAAATTCATTCACAAAGGAAGGACTAACATAGTATGTCTGAGTAACCCTTACTCTAAACGTCTCCCCCAGAAAGAGATGCCTCAGAACTCCTTTTGAAGTAGCAGTTTTAAGACACTGCATTTGGTTCTTTTTGCAAATGATATAAGAACACAAGACAATAAAGAATATCTAGTAAATATTATTCTGAAGAGATACATTAAATATACTGAGCTCCTTACGAATTATTTTTTTATCTGCCATCTGAGTTGAAATGTAGCAATTCTTTTTTACTTCTACTTTCTTATGAACAGCAGAAAAGAAAAGAGCTGCAACTAATACTCTGAGCAGGAAAACTAACAAAACTTGGCCTTTTGTGAGCTTATGTATCACACTTGAATTATTCAGCTCCCTCACATCTCTACAACCCATCCCTTTGCAATTCCTCAATCTCCAGCTGCCTCATTTTCTCTGTCTTCTTCTTCCTAAACTCTCATCCCATTCCATCTATACTAACAATTTCTTTGTAGCCCACTAAGTGGCATATGCTTTGTTTTACTTTGCAGCTTGACGTACACTGACTGGTTAGCTGGCTGCTGCCTCTTGATTCCTGCAGAAGCATTACCTCCAAATTAATGGCAAGCAAAACAAATAGCTTTGGAGTCCGAACATGTCTGAACCAACATCATCATGCAGACTTTCACAGGATCCCATGCCTCAGATCTATGCCTTCTTGTTAAACATGGCTGAAATTGGCCAACACACATAAAAGTTAATGGTGGGCAGGAGGATAGAAAGGGACGAGGAACAAATAAGAGTGACCAGGAAGCTAAGGAAAAGATTGCATAAGATATAGAAAATCAAGCCAAAAAATAACAGTTCTTTTTCAGAAAACACACATACAGTATCTTTCTGATTCCCCAGTAATGTAAATCTACTCAGGCACGTATTAAAATAGAATTAAAAGGAAAGCAATTCTTGGTATTTTTTTTTCCTGTGTTCACTTTTTTTCATGATTCTCCACACTTCAGAATTGCTAAATGGAAAGTAACCTTCCCCCCTCCTCCTCCAACTTCCATCTAAAGACTTCTTTCAGGCAAGTATTTGAATTTAACCTCAAATCCCTTCCACTCTGATACTCATTTGAGTCACACAAGTAGGACTCAAGTATATGCTGAAAGCTATGTTTCCAAGTAAAATGTGTCATTCTCTAAGTTAGGATAACATTGTCAGTGCTTCCCTGAGTTGATACTTTGTTCAGATAGTAGAAATCTTTCTAGTAAAAGAAAAAATTAGTCCTGAAATAAAAATAGCAAGAGGTATTTGAAGTCCGCTGAAAATTTGCCATTGGCTTCTATGTAGTTCAATGTTTACAAATTCACATTGAGATGTTTTTTCAGAGAGAATTACAGACATAGTACATTTTTCTTCATGCTTATATTCTGGCTAAGGGTTTTCAATTGAAGGTACAATCAAATCCAATAGACTAGCTAGTTTATAAAAGGCATTTATTTTATACATTTTCAGAACCATAAATTCTGACCAAATACAGATGCTAAATCAGTAAAAATGCCTCTTTAATGATTGCCCGTTGAACAAGAGATCTGTTCAAAGTGGTTTGAATCTCTCATCTGCAGACTGGCTGCTCATTCTATTTGATGCTAGCACTGTATTACTAAAACCTACAGCAGTTTTCTATTTACTAAAATTCTAGCAGCATTATATTGCTAGCTCCTGAACTCTATCAGAATTAACACCCACTTGTGCTATTAAACTTTAAGGATAGAAATATTATCTTGCCTTAAAGTCAGTGCAAATTAAATAACACGCAAACAAACATGTCATTTGAATACTGAGATAACTTTTTAATATTTTCTTTCCAATGTGCAGAGCTAGAAGGACTGTGTTTTGGTTAAAAGCATTTTGGTATATTCAGGGAGCACTGAAGATGACAAGAACTAATCATCTTACTAGTGCTGTGGCCTTGACTGAGGGCAACTGAAAAGTCTGGCAGGACAGAAAGGTGGAAATTTAATTTTTTCCCAAATCTGAGATACACAAACTTTCCCCTTCTACACAAGGGTGGTAAAGCAGCCCAACAATCAGACACAAGGCAGTCCCACCAGATTTGTGAGGTAAATCCACTACTCAGTCTTACCACCAGATTCCTACTATATGACCATTAGTGCCTAACCTGAACTAAGAAGCCAGCAACAGGCACGAAATCTCACAGGCAGTCAGTATAGGAAGATGTCTCTTCCTTTTTTGTTTCCCATGCCTACCTCATCTGCCCAGAGATATTACGGCAGAAGTAATTGCACGTGTGTACTTCAAAACTAATTTTTGAAAGAGGCTTACTGCAGATAAACCAAATAAGTAACAAGGCCTCCTGTGCATTACATCTGTTATCTTTAATTGTGAGAAAGATTCATCTAAAGATTAATAAATGCTTTAAAAACAATAATGTTCCAAAATACTTATATGAAGACAGTTTTGTCACACATTTTATAAATGGGAAAACTGTAAGACATCATCTAAAACCAGACTGTATAAAATATATGCAATCATTGTTGAACATTTACCCTAAAGTGACTTTTTTAAGGACATACAGCAAGTGAGAACTAAGAATAAAAAGAAGCAGGAAACCATCAGTCCAAAATAACCACATCAAAGAAAATTATTAGTATTACCACCCAAAAATTGTAAGTTGTGGCAAAAATACTTGGGAAGCATCAAATGAAAATAATGAATTTCGGTTCAAAAAAGAAGTTTACTGGAAGGAAAAGAGAAAAAAAAAAGGTTTAGAAATGCTCAAGCATCCAAATTATCTTTTTTTTTTCCTATTAGAAATTCTAAAAGTACTCTTCATTTCCTCTAATTGGTAGTGTCCACCAAAATAGCTAGTAACTGATATTCTAAACTTGTATAAACTAAATCCCAAAATTTGTGTTAGGAAGGCATATAGAGCATATTACTGTGGAATTTAACTGGGAACTCATGCTCTGTGAACAAACATTCAGCAAGTAATTTTAAATTATTTCCATCTACGCTGGAAGACTATTTCATAATCTATCATTACCCATTTTACTACACTTAAGTGATAATGCCACAGTTCTCAATTTCCGAAACTCAGTTTCAAACTACTCACTTCAAAGCAACAGAAGAGGAAAAAAAGCAGTGTATTTTCTTTACTTGAACTGGCCAGCAGCACAGTGGGAAGTAGCCTTCATTCCCTCACAAGAGTAGGTGCAGCTTTTTCAATGTGGCTTACACAAAGAACTCTGATATTCTGAGACAGTAAGCATGTGAAGCTTTTTGTCCATGTACTACAAAACATTACCTGTGTATCAATAGTTCAACATTAGCAATGGAAAAAATTGCTTAAACTTACCTTGAAAACAGTCCGTTTCTTCAAAGTTAATAATGAGAAAATGAGGATATTTGCTTTTGGAGTTTCTGTAACTTGTTAAAGTCTTTATACTCAGCATTTTAAGTAAAAATTTAGAAAATAAAGATACAGTAACAGAAAAAAAACCCTGAAAATATATTTCAGTGCTTTAGTAATAACTGGTCTACAGTGAATTAACTGAATTTCTTCTATGTATTCAACAGCTTCTAATTCAATCTATTTCAGTTTTCTCTGTTCTCTAAATGCAGATTGCTGGGTAAAAAGGAGTTAATTAGCTATAAATACCAAACAGCACCCAAATAAAAAGGATCATTATTAACATACAGTGAGCAGCAGTGCCATTTGATAAATTGGTTTTGTTTCTAACGGTGCTTTTATCCAAACATTTTCTAGACTGGAGAAGACTTTTCTTTTTACATGACTGTCTTCCATGAAAACCAAATCTGTCCTATGCATGAAGGGCCACAAAAGGCCAAAGAGGAAATTAGCTATGTTTTTCTAAGGCAAAAATAAAGTTTGTATTAGATTGCATTAATAATTATTTATTCACTAACAACAACAGAAGTAGTACTATAATTGAGAGAATTAGTGTAAGAAGTGATCATTAGATTGTGAAAGGGACTAAAAATGTTGTTGGATGACTTTTTACTTATTATTATCACAATTTTAAAAATATGAGTTTATTTACCTCATTCACTAAACTTAGAGCTATTGAAAAAAATTAGATGGATGACTGCAGAGTGTAAGACTGTCATACTTCCTCTGGTGAAACGTTGTAATCTTGAATTAGAAGAGACTGCACGAAAAAGCAAATCTTGAGAATTAAATTTTTCAGGCATATCACATCATACCAGTTTATCTTCTATTTTCAGAAGTGATTGATCATGTAGAAATCTGATGCTAACCTGAAATTAATAAAATACCAACTGTCCCAATAATAGAAAGTGGAAGCTTAAATCGACATAAAAGAAGCTATCAGAGCTTTAATTTCCTATGCTCACTGATATCCTTCACTCCTAAAAGTTTCCTCATGGATGTCTTACTAATGAGATCTAGCTTACACTACTGAAATTGCACCTTAAATCCAGACATTATATAAGAAATCACATAAACAGATTTCAAAATACACTGGAGTCATAGATCCAATTAACTGCCAGATGTTCTGAGTCATAATCACTCTGCCCATTTCAAATCCACTGCCAATATCAAAACTTATTGAAGATTAGTTTCAATCCTGTTTGATAAACTGCTTGAAGACTGGCTTTTTGTGGTTTAGGCATAAAACTATCTGGAATTGAATGGAACATTGCAGATTGTGTCACCAAATAGGGACCAGACTTTCAAGTCTTCCAGCTACAGCTACTGGCCTGAACTATGAAACTGAGATGTAGAAACCTCCTGTTGTGTAGCCAAATTTCTATGACATCCAGTCATAATATTTTCTGTCTTGGTGCCAAATTGACTTTGTGCATCAGCAGAGTGAATTCTTGAATAAAGGGGTGTTAACTTAATTTAAAGCTACAATGTCAGCACAGAATATACTGATTTACCTGTATTATTCTGTTAATATGAGCAATTTGTTCACATTCACAGTGCAATCGACACATAGCCATAATCATTGATATGCTAGGCAGTGCTTATCTAATTTACAGAAAAAAAAGATCCTGCAAGACTGTGATAGAAAATTAAAACAAAATAAAAAGTCATCATATTCACTTGGACTTCAGCTGTCATAACAGATCCTAAATTTGGGACTTATTTATATGGAAGTTTTCTGTTTCTTTTGTACCAGACTGAGCATTTTTAAGTTATGGGAATTATTTTCAGACAAGGAAAGCCCTTGTTGCTGGATTTTTCTTAGCAAAATTTGGTATCTGACTTTTTAAAGTATCCTTAAGTTACATAATTACAAATATACAAAATAGAACCTCATACATTATCTCCCTCTGGTATTTGTAGTAAGCATATATGTGAATATAATGACAGGATTTCAATGTAACAGAGATCTCACTTATTAGTAAAAAGCATAAAGTATAAAGGAATTGTCATATGCCTGTTTTAAAGGACATTTTTGACAATTTCTTCATTGACAGAGAAAAGATTTCATCATTCCATTAGTATTCACAGGATTTACTCACACAGCTCTCCCAGGTGAGACTGAAGGAATTTACCCTTGAGAAAAGATGTGGTAAAGGCTAATATCATCCATATGTGGGATTTTACTGTAATGCCCCTACAAAAACAAACTGTGGAGGTCAAACCAACCAACCAGGAACTGCAAAAACAATACCTCAATTTTCTCTTCTAGCTATTTTCTTTCCAGCAAAAAATTGCCATTCAGGTACTGGAGACACACCACCCCCCACCCCCCACCCCCAGTTTTAAGGAAGCATGTCAAACTTCAAAACCCCTAAACTGTAATACCATAAAGGAAGACAAACGCAGTACAGCAATCCAGAGGATACAATATTTTTAAGATGCTCTTTTGCTAACGGTACCCTCAAGAGTCTCAAAATGAAGATGCATTTTTTTCATTTTTTTTGTCCCATATTTCTCCAGTTGTTATATTGTATCTGTATGAAACATTACAATTTTAAGACTGGCTCATGGCATTCCTTTCCTTTCATTGACATTAACACTTTTCTAGAGGCCCCAACATGTACCGAATGCCTATGGAACTGAATAAGCTGCGATCACGATTATTACTGAAATAATTTCAGATACAACTGAAAATGTTAGTTATGGTTTTAGAAGTGTGCTATGAAGTTATCCCTTTCTTAGGTTGGTATTTGATTTTTGAAACCTAGCAGAGGAAAAAAGAGATGTCTAATAAATGACGTTTCTCTTTCAAATGATCTACAAAGCTTGAACCTGAAAATATTCAGGACACAGTATGAGGTTCACCTTTTAATTCAGATGTTTAATTACTCATTATATTATTACTTAACTTTCAGAATTGTAGACTTGAAACAGAATCCTAAAGATTTTTAATCAAGCTGTAGCTCTTTGACTGATTTATGTATTACTATTTATGTATTATTATTATTATTATGTATATGGGAATGAGAATAGAATTTCAGCCCTTGAACCAAGCTGCATTGTATGTGCAGTGTTGACAGAGAAACATATGTAGATAGGACATAAGGAGTCACAAGGAACAACTGCCAAGCATGTGGATATGTTTTGCTTCCTTGACCCCCAACTGCACTTTGTTCGTTGGTATTTTGATAGCACAGTAGGTTATGCAGAAACTAAGCAGGAGAAAGTTTTGCCCAGGGCAAAATCAATTTGAAAGCTCAGAATACAAAAAGAAAATCAAAATTTTTCTGCCTTCATAATCGTAATTATTACAGGACAGAGATGGACAACAAAGGGAAAAAGAAAATGTCTGCTGATGAGGCACAGCATAAAAAACCATAAAGTTTTCTACATGACACTGATAGCATCAGAATTTACAACAAGTTTTCAGTCCAACCCACCCTCCTGCAAATAGTATTGTATCAAAAGTAATCCTTCATCTACTGGCATTTCAGTAGAAACATAAAACTATATATTTTTAAGTGTAAAACTTAACTAGTACCACCCATTTAGAATGGTCATCTTTAGTTAATTCTGAAAGAAAAATAGCACACCCCCCTGGTACCTTACATATCTATCCCCTTTTTAAAATAGGACTAAGACTTTGTCGCTTAAAACAGTGGCTGGTTCGGGGATGAAGTGGGCTTCTAAATGTCATGACGACATGGCTTCATGGGAAAATGAGCTTGCAAATTAGTCTTAGCTTTAGAAGTTAATTCCTCTTTCTTCATCTTCTAGATCCAAGACTATTAAACCGCAACATGCTACATTTGCTACTTGTTATTTCAGTTACTTGAGCATGACATGAAATAAAAAGTTGTAAAGGAGCAGCATTACTACCTCACAGAGTATTTTTTATTGAAATATGTACTTCTCAAGGCACTGTATTTCAGAATGTATTTTGAAATTAAATTAAGATATTCAGTGCCTGGGAAAATGCTGGGGTTTGTATTTACAAATAAAAACACAGTAAAACTAATAAAGTGTGTGTTTGAAATAACGACAAAAAATTTACTGTTATGCTATCATCTGAAACATCTTAACTCTGAACAGACAGGGAAACCAGTGAAAAACTTATGCAGAAAGAACAAAGTCCTCAAAGAGAAACATAAAGAATATCAACAGCTGAAAATTCACACTCATTCTTCCACAGCCTTTTCAGCACAAAAAAGTAAGACAGAGTTTTACGACATTGCTTACTATCCTTTCTTCTTCCTGATCTCTTTGCCTTTTTTTTTCTGGCTAGTTTCATGATTAATTTGAATCCATTAGCTCATTATATGTCTTATGTTGCACCAACCACTTACAAACTCCACACAGCCGTGTTATGTTCTGTATCATTATAAAAATGTCTATACAATTATCAGTAAATTAACAGCAAATTATGGATAAAGTATATAATAGATAAAGATGCATTTAGAAGATATAGCAACTGCAAAAAGTGGATTAAATTTATTTGCTTGCAGATTCCACCCTGAAGAAGCAGCTCCATCTTTCTATGAAAGTAAAGTTATATATTACCTGAAAATGTGTGAATGTTCAGACATTACAGTAATAAATGGATCAAGAAAAAAATAAGGAAAATAATCTGATGTTGCCGCTATTTGTTCTCCACTTTGTATGGTGGGAGAATTCGGAGAGTAATTTTTAAAAGTCTACTCCATTTCCATTATTGTTCATTATTCACAACTAAGAATGTTACATACAGTCTTTTAATTGACACAGATTAATGTTTTATTTAGTATTTCCTTGTCATAATCATGTACTACTTGCCTCATTTTCCAACCCTAAATTTAGTAATATGTCTAAATTTATTTCAACTAATAACTATTTTCAAGTCTCCAGGCAGCATTGCAATTACAAAATTAATGCAATCAAATTAAATTTCACTATTATTAAAATAATCATTTGCACAAGAAACAAAAGATCTTGTCATTTGTCTTCATGGACTCTGCAGTACATGCTTAGGATATACTGGTTCCAAATATATTAAACTCATGCAGCTTCTTTCGAAGTGACTGGACCACTGTACAGGCCAGGTACACACATTCCATTCCTGGGCTGGGACTGTGCCAAAGATGCGTATATCAGATGAAATGCAAATGGATAGCTATTTTCAACAAGATATCTGCAAAGTCACAGCCAACGAGTTGTTGCCACTTGCAGAGTACGCGCTGTTATCTAGCTCTGAAGCCATGAAACGAGAGTGTTCCTGCCTCGACAGAAGGAAAAACTGTTTGAGCATGAGGACAGCGGAGCGCTGGATGGGGTTGCAGCGCAGTCCCCTTCCTGGCAGTTTTTTTCAGTATGTGGCTCGGTAAAGCCCTAAGCGACCTCGTCTGATCTCATAGCTGATGCTGCTTGGAGCAGGAGGTGGGTCGCTTTGACTAGACATCTCCTGAGATTTCTTCCTACCCAAATGATCCTATGATTTTATGATAAATGTGATAAAGATAGGTATCCGGGAAAATTATGCATATATTAAATTCTTGCATTCGGCAAATAAAAGTTATGTCTAAAGATGAAAGGAGAAATGGGAAAAACCAGCAGGATTGAAATATAGACCATTTTTAAGTAGGAAAAACCCAAGACTGAAGTATGTAAGAATTATTAGATATAACAAACTTAAATCTTTCACATCTCTGTATAAAACTCTGTATACATTTTATAAATCTGACATTTACAAAGTGATAAAAACTGGAAGCAGTCTAAACTAAATTTATTCCTGGTTGGGGATTACATAAAGAAATGACAGATATTTAAAAAAAAAAAAACCCAAACCACAACTTAGATCTACTGTATATGTATTTTTTCTACAGAAGAACTGAGGAAGGGTTACATTGCCAATACAGGATTAAACTGCAAAAATGAATGAATGAGTAAGTTCCTTTCTATTACTGGATGGATATAAAATTTACAACATGATAGAAATTTCCCTATTGATGGCAACTTGTGTTCCTTTCTTTGGGGACTGTAACAAAAACGAGAGAATTCAGATGCATTTCAAAAGCCATTTAAGAGAAAATTTTCAAGTCCAAATGCAATGTAATCTATCAGAAATACACCTCATGATAAAACAAATAAGTGGAAAACACAGGTTATCACATGAAGAGATGCTTTTATAGCCCTCTGAGCATACGAGTTTTTCTACTGCAAATAATTCCATTACCTTAATACATATGGATTACTAACAAATGAATAGTGCTGTGCAAAATTAGATCTTATGTAGCTTAAGAACTGCGTTTGGATAATGATATAACAAGTGGGATGAACTGATCCCATTATAAAATAGCTGCCTATTTAATTAGCTATGTTCTGAACATTTGGTGTACTTGTATTTTAGTTAAAATAATATACTCTGTAGAATCAAAATCACCTTTGTTTTAAATAACGCACATGGACTAGAACATTCCTGTGAAGTAAATGTGAGGATTGTATTATTTCTTTCTTCCTTACCAACCTAATGCAAGAAAATACCCAAAATAATTCAGCACGCTGGGAAGAATCAGTGCAAATGTTAGAGGATTCAGCACAAATAAGGTTGTCTTCATAGAACTGACATCCTTATAGCCCTCTAGGATTATTGTTTAAGACAAGGCTGTTGTCCTGTATCTCTGTGAAATATAATTTTCCTCTACTGCTAACACCATTTCTAAAATATTTCCAATTCAATTTATACTGTACAAACTCCATGCACAATGTGTGACAATTATATGTCTATCTAACTTTTAAAGAACCAAAATTTCTTTGTGGGAATTACAAGACGTTCAAACTTCTATTATTTCAAGGGTTTCCTTCTGGATTATTTTTTTCAATATTAGTGTTATTTTTACTGAAATAATTCTTCTTTGACATTTTAATAAAAACCTTAAAGCTGGTGCTTGAGTAGTTTTGTGTTCCATGCAGAATATTCTGCAGTTCTTTAAAAGAATTTTACAGTTTAAGAGAGTGATGGTATATATGTCAATGGTTCATAAAATAATGTTTTTAAGAAAAACTGGAAACCCACAGAACAAAAAGATCATCCTCAAATGAAATGAAAAAGCAATAAATTAAAACCTTTTTTACAAGTCATTCTTTTCATATTTTATTCCTTATTCAGTAAATCAGCAATCCATGGATTTTCACCTGTAAAATACTGCTGCAGGAAATTGCTCAATATGAATTATAAAGAGAACAGTTTAGTTAATTAAAAGTTTGACTAAGTAACAAGTTACTTAGACAACTAAATCCCAAATGCAAAATAATTTATCCACTTAGGCTGACTCATGAAAAATTAATGGGAAAAGACTCATGTAGACTTTAAATCACTCTTGCAGATAAGGTATGGTTGGTTTTAAATGTGTTTTACCAAAACTCATTTGATTTTTTAAACTAAATAATACTGTACCCAAAGGCTTTTTAAGATTATGTCACCATATTCTGAACTGTTCCATGGCTATCGTCAAAGACAAAATGTCGAAAGAGACAGCCTAATGACAGCCTCTAATTAATATTGCTGTATCCAGAATCATGTTAAACAACAGTACAGTCCTCTAATTCTTGAATTATCTATATCATATAAAGCCTGAAAAACAGTTTTTCTCCACTACAAAAAGTCAATTTTATTAATGCAATGGTTATATAAAGCCTACTTATCAGAAAAATGGAAAAGTGTAACGACTCCTTGCATTCAGATTTAAATGTACAGTATGATAAAAAATAAATATTTTATTCCACCTCTTCACCTCTGGCAGAAATTTTATATTGTGTATAGTAAACTTTTGTATAGATTTTATGCTTATTATTTTTGTAATATATGGACAGTCAACTTTTAGAAGAAAAAAGTGTTGGGAAATCAAAACTTTTTATAATTATAGACAGCAACTTAAACTGTCCAGTAAACCAGAAAATCAGTGAACAACAATGGTCAAAGTTCACCTCAGAACCAAACTGTTTGTCTGAGAAATCGTAATGCTGGGGGTTTGATCAGTCCATGAATCTGTATCTGCTCTACTGTTCCACTGTAAGAAAGGCATTCTAAAAGTAGCCTAGAAATACAGATAATTCTTTGCATTTAAGCAAAAAATTATCTAAAAAATTGATAACCAAACTTTGGTAAATAGAAAAGTAACTAGCTTTGCAATTTTTAAGGAAAGTGAAATGTAACTTCTTGTAGAAATGTCTATCTAATCTATAATTAATATCTTAGTTATAAATATCTAGCCTATGAAATGGAAAAGTGACCCACAAAAAAAGACATCTCCTCCCAAAAGCTTGTCTCTTTTTTATCTCTATCAGATGATCAAATAAGACATATTACCTCTCCTTACAAATCTTGCCTCATTTATTTTTTAAAGCTCTAGCCTGCCTTCTATTTAGAGCTTCCCTATGCTTCAGGAGATGTCATCAAATACTCATTTCAGTTCTCTACCATATCAGTCAATTTACTGTTTTGGTTAAAGCAACATTTGATGCATTTATGCTAATGACAAACTCTTTTTTCCCCAGACACTACTTACTGCTGCCAGCCAGGAGAAGGGAAGGAGGATCATAGGTGGTAGCTCTGGGGAAGAGCTTGGGAAGGGAGAGGTCTAGTGAAGCTGGCTACCTGGCAGAGTAGGTGCAAGCCAGGATGGCTAGGGTGGCTCAGAGCATGACACAAGTCCATTACAATACCATAAGAAGGTAAGCATGTCCATATCTAGTGAGTTTGCTATCACATGTGTTTAGCTACATGATGCTACTGTGGAATTAAAATAGTGCCATCCTTTCTTTAAGTGGACTTTTTGTTGCTGTTGTTACTGTCTACATTAGCTTCAGACTGGACAGATATTATTTTTTTTGCTTGGTAAATTCTGTTAACTCTAGGACTTCCACTTGCATCTTGTAAGGAGTCCCGGTGTGACAGAAATGTCACAGAATTCTCTGAGCCCTCCATCAGCCCTCTCCCCTCTAGCTGTTTCAGTCTTAGGCTCATCAGCTTTTAATAAGGTTTTCTCTGGTCTCCCTATCTGTTTGTATGCTAAGGGAGAATATGTATCTTCCAGTTCATTTTTATGCAGAATAGAACACTCTCAATTTTTTGTAAAAGAAACATAATTGGCTTACTTCCCTTGATATAACTGAAAACTGCAAAACAGTGCTCGGAGACAGCATTTTATTTCTGGAAGACATCCACTACTTAGAATGAAATGCTGTGCAAGCCTTCTCCAGTTGTTCTTCACACTTCCTGAAGGCTTCACTGTTCTATTTCTCGCTCAAAGTAGTTCTTAGTTTGTTATTCTTCTGGCAATGTGTGAAGTTTCAGTTGGGTTGCAGAATTGCTCTCAAATAAAAAAGGTCCCAAACAGAAAGGATCACTATTTCAGACTTACTACGTAGCAGGAACAGGGGTAAAGAGAGTAAATATTATTTGAAAACTCTAAGTGCTTATATTTGTATATGTATATTTGTAAAACAGATATGAAGCCAAGGAAATTGTCATCTATACAGAACTGATTGAAACAAACTGGTTTTCTAAAATTAACTTTTAAAGACTTTTCATTATGGCCTTACTGAGTAAGTGTAGGGATTTTCTGAAAGGTTAATAGGAAGGGTACTTGAAATTTTAATTACAGTATTACAAAGACACAAGGCAAAAACAGAAGCCAGAAAAATAGGAAAGAAAGATGAAAAAGACATAAAATTAAGTCAGAGGAAATAGCAAAACACTGCACAATCTATAGAAATATGCAATGTAAGTGCTTAATTCCTCCAGTCAGAAAAAGATGATTTTTTTTGTGACATTCAGTGAAATCTAGCATTTTGTTATGCAAAAAAAAAAAAAAAAAAAAAGGCTTAAACTGCTGAGTCATTCCATAGCTGGGTAAAGGTCCCATAAAATAGAAATTATGATGTCTCTGTTTAACTCATTTGTACCAACCTGGGTTCTACCAGGATTCATAAGGAAGAGCTGTCAAATGAGGAAAAACGCAGAACAAATTATTCCACGAAAACAGCATTTACAGTAGTATGCATGACCTAGGGGCTGTGGCGTGAACGTGAACGTATGGCTTACAAAACAGAGCCAACCTCAGAGAGATTTGCACACACCCAAAATTGAAATACAAAGGAGCAAATATCCATAAAATTTCCATGGAAATCTTAGGGTCTGTTTCTTTTTTTTTCTTCTTAAAAATGTAAAAAAAAATATAAAGAAAACACTTCAGCATAGGAAATCTTTCAAAGCAGGAAACACATCTCATTTTGCAACCTTAAAAACAAGACGACTTCAATCATACTCAAACAGAACAGGAAAAACAATCACAGTAGATCCGCATTAACATCAAACAATACAAGATAAAATTAAAAAACCCTCATAATCTCTCTCAAAACAGTAACTTGCTCCACCCTTTATGGTGTTCTCTATGCCATGGTCACAATAAGACTCATATTCCATCCTTTGATTGTCTCCTGATCATTTAAAAGCTTGTTAATCTCATTGTCTGTGAGAAAACAAACATCTACAGTAGGTGGGTCTTTGCTTAAAACCCCTTTGATTTTCTTTGACCTAAGCTTAAGTTAATGAAGGCCTGCAAGGAATCATCAAAACAAATTTCTGTGAATACTGGCAGAAATTGAAATGAACTCTCTTTGTTTCAGGAATGTCCTAGATATAATAAAAGCATTTGTGCTACAATTACATTACACAAGAACACACATAATATCTCAGCCATATCTAACCAGTTAATCTTTATTTTTAACAGAGGAAAGGCATTGGCATAAAAGCAGAATTTCTGCCACATTTTTGTCTTTTAAAACGTTCTGAAACTAGAGGAAAGCAGAGCTGAAAGTCCCCATCATCTCTCAGACCCTATAGGTTACCATTGAGAAGAACAGCATTCTACACTCTACGTTAGTCTTTTACTGTATTCATTGATACTACTAGAACTAAAACATGCTGATTAAAATAGATGATTACAAACAAGGCATATTCTTCTTTGCCAAATTAGTCTCCAAACATAAAAGTTAAAAAATATAGAGTCAGAAATAACTGAATATCCATTTCTACTACTGAAGTGATATGATTAATTAATATTACTTGTACAAAGTTATTTATTTAAATGTATTTATTTAAAATATTTAACCAGGAAATTACCATCAAGATTAAAAGAATTACACTTAGCCTACAGCAACAACATGCAAACATTTCCAGTATCTAAAGGCTAATAATTTACATTAGGGATAAAACGAAGCACAGTGGATATTAGCGAGCAAGGAGCAGCACGGATGTCACTGAAAAGGAAGTGTTTATTATGGATGTTAGGAGCAGAACTTCCTCACATGTGCAGAAAATAAGGCAAAGAGTATAATTCATAAGAGGGAGCAAAGGCACTAGCAGGAAATGTCTCCAAAGCAATAGTTAAATACATGAAGATACAATGCAAAGCCTTCCGGCCAGTGCCAAATGGCACGGATGAGGAAGGTGACACAGAATGCAGTTTTTCAACTAGGCATCTTGAACTTAATTAAAACTGCGATCTTGAAAGAAAGATAATTTCATCAATGAAGCCTTTTTCCTCATGGCATGTTTGTGCCCCCTCTGTGACACCCTACTGGTTAATCTCAGCATGCAAAGAAACATAGCAAGTCCTTGGAAAGGCAACAGAAAGGTTGGCAAGAACTAGCAAGCCCTTCTAAAAGGTAAGTAATGTTCAGCCTGGTGTCTTCCTCAGTGCTCAGAAGATTAAAGGCATGAGTTTCTGGCTCTTTTTCTGCAGTCTGGAGAAAGACTTCATACTCACACTGGTTAAAATATAAGTACATCATGATTGTTATGTTCCTGAATAACATAGCTTTTTGTTGTAATGCCTTGCTTACTTATTAGTTTTGAGGAGACGAGAAAAAATTTAATATTGGTATTCTTATATTAAAAGAAAAAATCAAAATCAATATCCTTTTGCTAAGGCCCCAAATTTTTTCCTTTCAGTCAAATCTTGTTTGCCGTTGTCTGTACCTGGCCTTACAGACACATCCTGTATTACCTGGGAATTCCCTTCTAAGCTTTTTCATATATTGTTCAAGAACACTCTCACTGCTTATTCTGTAAATGACATTCTTCCCTTTCAAGTCACTATTAGGCCATTAAGAGTGGGTATATAGAGTACATACTGTGCTATTAGACAAAACATATTTTAAGTGAAAACGTAGATAGGTTCTTATCAATATCCAAATGTTGACCCAGTGGTTTTTAGCTGATACCCTGTTGAAAAATAACATTCTGCAATTTCAGCTGTGTAGAATAGGCTATGTCCTCTGGAAGCATAAATGAGTGTATTGTCATTGAATGCTGTTTTACATCATCTGGAATATCATTCAGCGACAATTCCTTCATATTAATATGAAAACAGTTTCCATGGGCTACCCATGCCAGGAAATAAATATATAAATGTAAATAATTTTTTTCAGGAATTTATGAAATCTCAGCTTTGGCTGAGGAAATGCCTGAATAACGGATTACTGGATGCTTGGAGAGTATTTACAGGGCCCCCCACTGGCTGTGGTCTTGCCCGGTGTTCCCCATGTATCCACCACCGGCCGCTGCAGCCTGCGGTCAGAGGGGGAGTCCTTGGGTAGGTGGTGTGATACAGGTTCTGTTCAAAGGTTAACAAACTCACTAATGAGCAGTGGGATGAAAGTGGCAAGGACAGTGAAGTAATGCTGAAATGCCGCTTGAAAGTGATGATAACTGGAATTGCTATGCAGAACCTCAGACGATTATGCTTTATACAATAATATAAAACTGTAAAACCATAACACATTTTTAAGTCTTTGATAAGAAGTAGCTCAGATGCAATTGTATCTTCATACAATTCATATTTTGAAATGTTTTTTTCAGACTGGAAGTTTTAGACAATGAGGAGAGGGTGAAAGTCGTACACAGTGGAAGAGAGAAAGGAATACACTTAATATGTGTTACCAAATGCAAGAATGTGATTTGTAGATAACTGGTAATGAAGGAGTCTGGATTCCTGTGAAAAAGATATTACTGTAAAAGGTCCATCAATAAATCTGAACACATATAAATAAAGCTTGAAGCTGTGTCTGTTCATTTGGCTACAGTCTCTTAGAACTGCAAGTATATTGAAAATATGGCAAATTCAGAGCTCTCGCTGAAGTCAGTAGGAGTTTTACAGCAGCTTAGAAACAAAGGATCAGCCTCCCTCTTCTCCAAACGGTTTTGCAAAACATACAAAATACAATTCCATTAGAATATTCATTATAACTACTTTCATTTTCATACAAGCCAACAAATGTTTCTGATCCAAGTATCTTATGATGACAGTCTCTAAGGTTCGCACTTTTCAACTAGCATCCAAGTTTACAGTTTTCTGAATACAGTTTACAGTCGCAGTTTATGAAAGAGTTCACCTCTTGAGGTTAATTCAATTGCAAATTCAAGTACACTATGTTCAGTAACTTTTCCACTGCATGTCACGTACTT